>NW_026645491.1:0-300000 GCF_949987535.1 Balaenoptera acutorostrata
AAGAATAGACAAAGACCTCCTATAAATTCTTTATCAAATTTACCATTTTAAACATTTTGCCCCATTTACTTTACCTCTCTCCTACTCTCTCACTCCATTTGTTTCTTTGTTTTGTTTTGTTTTTTTTCTGAATCATTTGAAAGTAAGTCACAGACATTAAGCTTTATTACCCCTGAAATACTTAAGAATACGGACACTCCTTACATAATCACAGTACAAAATTAAAAACCTGGAAATTCAACATCAACACAACACTATTAACTAAAATATAGCCTCTATTCAAATTTTAATTGTCCTAATAATGTCCTTTGTAATTATTTTTCTCCAGGTTCAGGATGGAATCCAGGACTGCTAGCTGCATTTAGGTGACATCTTTAATCTGGAGACGTTCCTCAGTTTGTCTTTGTCTTTTATGACTTGGAGGCTTTGACAAATACAGATCAATTATTTTCAGTTTGGTTTCCACATGATTAGATCCATGTTAGCAGCTTGGAGAGGAATTCCATAAAACTGACGTTCTGCCCAACTGCACCCTCTAAGATGGCACAAACCCCAACACCATGCGCCCCAGGGACACTTGATGTCCATTTGTTGGTGATATTAACTTTGGGTAACCAGATTGTTTCTTTACTGTATAGTTTCTGTTCTCCATTTCTAACTAATAAGCTGTTCTGCAGGAAAATATTTCAAAACTAAGCAGTTATCCTGTTCCTCATCAAACTTTCATCCACTGATCATTCTTACCTGAATGTTATTAATATGCTCTGAAGACAGGTTTCCAATGCCATCATTCCTTCTACATTTGTTAATTGGCATTCACCATAAGAAACAGCTTTTCCTTTTCTCTCACTTATTATGTATTCATTAATTTATTTATACCTGAATATACTAATGGGCTCCGATTTCATCTTATTCCTTATTTATTTTGATGCTCAATTGTCTCCTGTATTAGTCAGCTCAGGGTACTATAACAAAATACCATAGGCTGGGTAGCTTAGACAACAGAAATGTCTTTCTCACAGTTCTGGAGGCTACAAGCCCAAGAACAAGGCATCATAAAAGTAGGTGTCACCCTGAGCCTTCTTCTTTTGGCTTGTAGGTGGCCGCCGTCTCACTGTGTGCTCATATGGCCTCTTCTTCGTGTGCGCTTGGAGAGAGAGAGAGCGGTTTTGATGCCTCTTATAAGTGCTTCACTCTCATGACCTCATCAAACCTAGTCACCTCCCAAAGCCCCCACCTCCAAATCCCATCACATTGGAGGTTAGGACTTCAACATATGAATTTAGGAGGGGAAAATATATTGATCCCGTCTGGACAATTATCTCCTATTGGTCAGAGGGAAACACTTCAAGCCGACTCTTAAGTCCTTTTCACAAGCTCCAATATTATTTGAAGGCTTAATTGTTTTCTGGCATAAGATGTACCAAGGTCATCTTGTTCTTTCATTGTCCTAGATATGGAATCAAGAATTTTCCAAGGACCCCTGTTTCTTTTTATGGGGAGTGATATTTAGAAAACAGCACACTATATGTGCTGTTTGCTACTGGCTTATTGCTCATTGCTACTGGCTTATCCCTGCTCTCGGTCCTCTCAGCAGAAAGAACTAGGTGAACATGCAGATATATGCACACACATATACATATACGCACACACACATGTACGTATACAAACATACATATACACGTACACGTACCACTCAAATACACATACCCATGTACACACACATGCTTGTACGCATACCACACATGCACAAACTTATATATACACACACAGACACAGAGACACAGACATATATACATGTATATAAGCTTTGTAAAAATAATAAAATGAAACACAAAATAGATATTTTAAATCTGATTCCTGAACCTGACACTATCACAGAAGCATATCTCGTAGGAAATGGAGTAGGAGCTAGACAACATGGTGAACAAACCTCATAGAATCAGGAGTCATTGACTCTTACCACACCTGTTCACCTGAGAAGCAGCTGTGAAGCATGCTAAGCAGAGTGGCAGCTGTATCTCTTAGCAATACCTTGAGTCTTAAATGTTCTGTGTTCAAAATCTCTACTCTTATAGTCACAAAGGTCATATTCACATTTACTTTAACGTTGGAATAAGTATGGCTATATAACAACAACTCTTAGTCTGTAAAACGTAGAGATGAATACCTGTTTTCCTTGGGGACTTTGCTAGTGCAAAGCCTTCATTTGGTTGGGCTCATACTGAATGATGCACAAAGAGGCAAGTGGTGGATCAAGGGAAGGCAAGACTCCATGGGACACAATCTAGTCCCTTAATCTCAACTCTAGACCATGAGGAAATTCTCATTTAAATGAGAATTAAATGCAGTTCATTCAATGCTCTTAGCTATATTAAATTAATAGGTAGTATTCTATATTACAAATCTCTTTTATAATGTAATCTTTGAGGGCAGGGTTGATACACTCATAGCATTTTAGTGGACCTTCTGAAATCTGCTAAGAGAAGACTGGAAGGCAGTGTGAAAGAATGCTGTATCAAGGCTTGCTGAATGATGGATGTTATCAATGAGACCATCCAGTGTGGGTCAGCTCAGGGACACTCCAGATGATGGTTTCCAAGACAAGAGTAAATAAGGACCAGTTGGTCTGAAAAGTGTAATTGGAAACTGTTCTATATACATCAAATTGTTTAAGAAAATTAATTAATTCAAGGAAGATAAATGATTATCTGCCACCATATGAAGTTTTGCTTGTTAGTGAGGGATTACACACATACACAACCACACACAATATTATTGAAAAAATTTTAATGATGGTTCTTTCCAGAATACTGTGTTCACTAATACATCTGGATAAGAGGAACTGTGTAGAAATCATATACAAACTCCTCTAACCTCTTCCAACAAGCTCTAGTTTCTCCCCATCTTAAGCCAAAAAGAAAAATGATAAAACTTCAGCCCTCAGCTAAGTTTACCCCAGAATGACTATAAAATAAGACTAAAATAGCATAAAACAAAAATCCAGGTCTTTGAAGCCATTTGAGGACAGCCAAAGCCACCAAGATACCAGAGTAAAGGGAAATACATAGAGTGGGTCTTGTATTCACCACAACCCTTTCCTTCAGAGCATTTGTTAGTTTGCCATTCTGTGCACAGACACAAAACAAAAAATAGCAGCCCAGAGCTTACAGCAATCTCACTGGGCTGCAGGAGCTGATGGCCAAAATTTGAGAAGAAAGGGAACCAAAGAGGACTTGACATTCTGCATGCAACTTCCTTCTGCACAGGGCATTTGATAAATTCTAGGCTGTACGTATGGATCAAAGAAGACAAGCAAAAAAGCAGTTTTAAGAGACTATAAAATGAAAGCAGAGTTTCAGCTGTTTAATAGTGCTGGAGAAATGGAAGTTGGAGTTCAGAGCCTATCAAAGAGCAGAAGTCCTGGTCAACATTCAAGGTTTTCATTTGAGACCTCAGAAAGTCTTCACCATGGGAGTCAGAACAAACTAGAAAATGCCAGCTTTAACAATGTCTGAAATACCATCTGAACTGGATTCAGGTGAACTACCTACTCTCTATCTGCCTACCAGCAGAAAATCCAATCTAAGGAAAGACAGCTTCATCCTGAGCCTCTATAATTGCTTATGAAATTTCTGTTATTTAATGAAAATGCAGTGCACTAAGAATTCCAGAAATATGATCAGGTAAACAAAAATACAAAAGTAAAAACAGACAGTAGAGAAAACCCACAGGTAAACCATATCTTGTCATGTCTCCAATCCCGCAGAGGCCAGCTGTGAGTCAGAGTTTATTCAGAAATGCACTCGTGAGCAATAATTATGGAAGGGAGGGTACAGGGGCAGTACTGGGAAGAGAGAGAAGTTGAGTCATCATGAAGACCCAATTATAGTCTAAACTGACTCCATGGAGAAATCTAGACCAAGAATGGGCTTTCTGAGTTGTGTCAACTTGCGCAAAGATAGGCAGGCATTTATGTTCCTCATCAGTCAATGGATGTGGGCTCCCCTAGGGTGGTAAGACCTTGGCAAAGTGGTTCTGCATCTACAGCTGAGGCAATCCCTGGAGTTACTGAGAGCTGAAAGCTGTCTGCTGACAGAACTCCGAGCAGTGGAGCCAACAAACGTTTCAGTGAAGAGGGAATGTGGGTACACATCACATGTTCAAGAGGACGTATAAAAGACGAAAGATAGATAAAACTAAACTGGGATTTAAAAAAGATGTCGTGTTATTGGGACCTACGAAAAAACAGAAGCCAAGACAAGATTCAATGTGCAAGATATTTATTAGGAGAAACACTTGTAAGAGTGTATTAATCATGTTTGTTATTTTCTATATTTTATGATGCTTTGATATCTTGAGGCCTTATGGACCCAGAGAGAGATTGACCCTTGCAGGGTTAGCTAACTCCTAGAGATAGCAAACAACTTGCCTGAAAGCATGCCTCTGATATGCAAACCAACTAATCCAGAGCCTATACTCCCAACCACCTCCTTTATCTAATTCTCACACACACCAAGCCAGTACTCCTCCTGCCCTGCATCACCTCTGTGCCAGGTACCAGACAACTAGGGATGACTTTTATAGCCCAGAGTCCACCAAAATCATTCAAACTATCCAATCTTAGACCTGCTCAGATGCTTAGCCTGTCTTAACTTTCCTCCCCATGAAACCACAATAAATTCTCTGGCTCATGCTTTCGCCTCTCCTTCTCCCTCCTGACTGACCCTGGTGCTTCCCCATGTGGCCCTGCAGGGCACAGTATGCTCCCTCCCCTTGGGAATTTTAAGTAATAAACTCCTCCTTCAGGGCAGTCATCAGTCCATATCTGTCATCTTACCATACCTAATTAAACCAAATCCAAGCTACCCACCATAACAGAGAGGAAATGGAGAGGGACCCTGGGCGAACCCAGATATGACCCCAGGAGAAGGAAAGAGAGAAGGAAGGAACATGTGTGGAAGGACCTTATACTGAAGTGCAGTTCTAAGGTATGCCTGGCAAGGATGTCGGGGACACCTTAAGGCAAACTCTCCTGGCAAATGAGTCCTCCATCTCTCAGGACCATCCTGACCTTGGTATTCCTACAAAGCTCACTGTCTGGGATCAGCCTGTGGGAATCACAGCCCCAGTACAAGCACTGTGATGAATTTAGAATGCAGCTGCTGAGACCAATGGTCAATTAAATATAGTCCCTACTTTGGGAGGTAAGAGGTGCATTCTCATGGCTACAAAAAATGGTAATTCTAGAACACAAAACATGTAACTTGAAACAGAGATTCAACAGATGGGATATTAGTGAACAGGAAAATGGGTCAATAAAATTTTTTTCAATAGAAAAATTATGGGAAGGGAGAAGGAAAATACAGAAAGTTTGAAGACTGTACATGAAAAGCAGTGAAAATGTATAACAAAAATATTTATAGTACAAGAATAATGAAGAGGGAGAATTGGACAAAAGTAGTATTAGAATAGGTACTGACCAAGAATTTTCCAAAATTAATATCAAGTGACAAATTCAGAAAGCTCTACAAACCTCAAATCTGACAAACAAAAAATAAGCCAAATCTAAGTTTATCTTACTAAAATTGCCGATAATCAGTGACAAAGAGGGAGAAAAGAATCATTTTGCTTTCAAACAGAAAACAATAACATTTTTCAGAAAAATTATGGGAGTATCTCTCTCATTATTTGGTCAATAAAAGAACAACATTTTTTAAGTGCTTAATGAAAATAACTGCCAACTTACAATTCTATACCCAGTAAAGAATATACGTCAAAAAAGCATGTGGTTACACTGGAGATATAATATGGAACATGATGAGTATCGTTTACATGGCTGTATGGTATATTTGAAAGTTTTTAAGAGAGTAAAGCTAAAGAGCTCTCATCACATGGGAAAAAAAAAACCATTTTTAGCTATATGAGATGATAGATGCTATCTGTAACAATTACAAATTCACATACTCTTTCACTCAGCTATTCCACATATAAGAATTTATACTACAAATAAACCCTCAAATGTTTGCAAGAATGTACGGATAACATTATTATCCATGGCTTTTGTTTAAGGACGGTAAATGGTTAAATCAATTTTCATACTTTGACTCAATGGAATACTAAGTGGACATATCAAGGAAATGATCATGTATTGATAGATTGATTGCCACTATACTCTTAAGTGAAAAAAGCAAAACATATAACAGAATACACAGTATGCTATCTTTTGTGAAAAGGAGAGTATAGAAGTATATATGAGTATTTGTATCTTCCCTGAATGTATGCATAAATTTTCTTTGAACAAATATGTTATAAATTAATAATATTGCTTGCCAGCAGGGAATGGGATTGATTAAGTGGGAAACAGCAGAATAAGGGAGATTTTTCACTGTATGCTCTCTTGTAACTTGTAAATTTATTATCTATTCTGTCTATTAATTTTTTTTAAGTAAACACTGGAAGTTTCCAGTTCTGGTAAAGATGGAACAAGCATGCTCCATCTTATTGAAGGCAAATAAAATCCTAGGGCAGAATAAATGGAACAGCTATCTGAGGACTCTGAAATGTAAATGGTAAAAGGTAGATTGAAGAAACAAACCAGAATCCAAGTAAGAACAATCCAGCAGTGAGGTTCTTAGATATTTTCACCCCCTTTGGTATCTCCCGACCTGAATTCAAAGTCAGCTTGAAACCTGAAATTGCACACAAGGTGTAGAGAGAATGAATTCCAAGAGAAGCCTTTTCTTTCTGATCTACCTTTAACAATAAAGAAGGGTGACTTGTGGGGGAGAATCAAGATCAAGAGGTGAAGTCAAGGGCCAAGGAGAGTTATTTCTAGACCTTGAAACCTAATTGAGGAACCCCCAATATTTACCTGGCTAGAGTTCAGAACGTGTATGGTAAAGTGACTACTTTTTTACCTTCCATTTTATCTCATTTTGAATCACAATGTCTAAAGCTTCTATCCTGTGCCTGCTATCATGCCCTTGTATAATTCCATTCTGCTGAAGGTGGGTGGGCCATGTGACCTGCTTGTAGCCTATAGAATATGTCAAAAGTGATAGCATGTTACACCTGTGACTATATTGCCTTATATAAAATTCTATCTTGCTAGCATAGATTCTCCTTCAGAGCATGATGAAGTAAGTATCCATGCCGGAGAAGCTCACATGACAAAAGCAGATGGCCTATAAGGTCTGAGAGAGCCTCCAGCTGATAGCCAGCAAAAGTCATATAGCTGCAAGAAAATACATTCTGCCAGCAACATGAATGAACCAGAAGTAAATGCTTCTCCAGTTAAGCCTCCAGATGAGAATACAGCCTGACCAACACTTTGATTGCAGCCATATGAGACACTAAGCAGAAGACTCATCTAAATTTTATCTGGACTCTCCTGACCCACATAACCTCTGAGATAATAAATGTATGTGCTATTTTAGCCACTAAGTTTAAGGCCATTTGTTATGCAGCAATAGAAAATTGAATATAGTGGAATGAAATGCACTGAACCACAGAGAGAAAAATAGATTGGAAAACAAAAAAGGAACAGAGCCTCAGACTTATTAGACAACATCAAAGGGTTTAAAATTTGTGTCACTGCAGTCCTAGAAGAGAAGAGAATGTGTGCAGAAAAAATATTTTAAGAAATCATGACTAAAAACTTCCCAACATTGGCAAAAGACATAAACTTCCACATTAAAGAAACTCAGTGAATCCAAATAAATCCTTACTCAGATACATCATGAGCAAACTGCTAAAAAAAAAAAAACAGAGAAAAATAATGCATAACACAGAGAGAAACAGTGATTTGAATGATGACATGTTTCTCATCAAAAACCATGGTGGCATAATTCAAAAAGAGTTATGTACCACAATGTTCATTGCAGCTCTTTACAATAGCCAGGACATGGAAGCAACCTAAGTGTCCATCAACAGATGAATAGATAAAGAAGATGTGGCACATATATACAATGGAATATTACTCAGCCATAAAAAGAAATGAAATTGAGTTATTTGTAGAGAGGTGGATGGACCTAGAGTCTGTCATACAGAGTGAAGTAAGTCAGAAAGAGAAAAACAAATACCGTATGCTAACACATATATATGGAATCTAAAAAAAAAAAAAAAAGGTTCTGAGGAACCTAGGGGCAGGACAGGAATAAAGACGCAGACGTAGAGAATGGACTTGAGGACACAGGGAGGGGGAAGGGTAAGCTAAGATGAAGTGAGAGAGTGGCATGGACTTATAAATACTACCAAATGTAAAATACATAGCTAGTGGGAAGCAGCCACATAGCACAGGGAGATCAGCTCAGTGCTTTGTGACCACCTAGAGGAGTAGGATAGGGAGGGTGGGAGGTAGACGCAAGTGGGAGGTAGGCGCAAGTGGGAGGAGATATGAAGATATATGTATATGTATAGCTGATTCACTTTGTTATAAAGCAGAAACTAACACACCATTGTAAAGCAATTATACTCCAATAAAGATGTTTAAAAAACAAAAAGAACATAATGGTCAGAAGACAGTGGAACACATGTTATGCTAGGAGAAAAATATCCATGTGCATGTAAAATATTATTCAGGAATGAAGGCAATAAAAAGATATTCTCAGATGAAGGAAAATTAAGAGAATTTGTCACCAGCAAACCCACTGTAAAAGAAATGCTGAAAGAAGTTCTTGTGAAATAACACCCAAAGAAAATATAGAATTTCAGGAATAAGAAAAGAGAAAAAGAAATAGTATCTATTTAAATATTTTAAAATTTTCTCTGCTTAAGTTCTTTTAAATATGTGCGACGACTAAAATCAGAAATTATAACATTGTCTTATAGGATTTTGAATATATGTCTACAACATAAATGGGGGAAAGTTAATGGACTTATGTTGTGGTAAAGTTTCTATATTCAACTTGAAGTGGTAAAATGTAAAATTCTTAGTATAATAAGAAATGTTAAATATGTATATTTTAATACCTAGAGCAATCAATAGAAAATTACAAAAATATTATTTTTAAAATTCAATAGATAATTTTAAATGGAAACCTAAAAACAATTCAAATACTTCAAAAGAAGTCAAGAAAGAGTAACCAGGAACAGAAAACAGAGGGAATAAACAGAAAACAAGTAATAGGAGAGTAGACCTAAATGCACACATATCAATATTATGTTATATGTTAATGGTATAAACACACAAATTAAAAGACAGAGATTGTTGGAATGGATTTAGAACTGACTGTATGCTGCTTGGAAGAAATGCAGTTTAAATAAATGATACACACAGGTTAAATGGGAAAGGTTGAAAAAAGGATAAACCATGCAAACACTGGTGAAAGCAGGAGTGGTTACACTAATATCAGACAAAGTAGATTTCTGAGCAAGGAAAAACAGCATGAATAAAGAGGAACATTAAACAAGGACAAAAGTGTCAAATAACAAAGAATATATAACAGTCCTAATGTGTATGCATCAAACAACAGAGATTCAAACCGCATGAATCAAAAACTGAAAGAATGGGCAGATCTACAGTTACCGTTGAAGACTTCAGTATTCCGTTCTTAGTAATCAATACAATCAGAGAGTAAATCAGCATGAATATAGAAGAACTGAACAACATCATCTAACAACTTGATCTAATATTTATAGAACACTTCATCCAACAGGAGCAGAATTTTCATCAAGAGAGATCATATCCTAGGTCATAAAACAAACCTCAACAATCAGACAGAATGTGTTCTCTGACCATAATTAAACTATCTAGAAATCAATTATAAAAAGATAACTGAAAATTCTCCAAATATTTAGAAACAAAAAACACACTTTTAAATAATCTACTTGCAAAGAGAAAGTTTCAAGGGAAATTAGAAAATATTTTGAACTGAATGAAAATGAAAATATAGCTCATCAAAATTTGTGGAATGTAGTGTAGCTAAAGCACTAGAGAGAAATTTATAGATTTAACTGTTTATTTAGAAAAGAAGAAAAAATTCAACTCAGTAATCTTAAATTTCCAACTTAAAAACTAGAAAAAGAAGGAAAAAATGCAAAACTAGTGGAAAAAAAAGAATTAGTACAAATAAGAACAGAGGTCAGTGAAACTGAAGACAGAAAAACAGTAATGAAAATGAATAAAACCTAAAACTGATTCTTTTTAAAAAATTAATAACTTTGATAAACCTCTAGCCAGAATAACAACAAAAAAGAAAGAGAAGACACAAATTATCAATAACAGGAGTGAAAAAAAAAAGATATCACCCCAGACCTCACAGATATTAAAAGGATTATAGGGCTTCCCTGGTGGCGCAGTGGTTGAGAATCTGCCTGCCAATGCAGGGGACACGGGTTCGAGCCCTGGTCTGGGAAGATCCCACATGCCACGGAGCAACTGGGCCCGTGAGCCACAACTACTGAGCCTGCGCGTCTGGAGCCTGTGCTCCGCAAAAAGAGAGGCCGCAATGGTGAGAGGCCCGCACACCGCGATGAAGAGTGGTCCCCACTTGCCACAATTAGAGAAAGCCCTCGCAGGGAAACGAAGACTCAACACAGTCATAAATAAATAAATAAATAAATAAAAGAACGTGAATTTCTAAAAAAAAAAAAAAAAAAACACCATGGCATTTTCATGTAAAGAAACTGTATCCAGTACACTGATTTTACTCAACAAATTGAATTATAAAAAAAAAAAAAAAAAAGGATTATAAGAGAGCAATATAACAATTCTAGGCACGTAAATTAGACTTAGATAAAATAGACAATTTCCTTGAAATCCATAAACTATACTAAAGCTCACCCAAGAAAGACTAGACAAGCCAAAGAGTACTATATCTAACAAGGAAATTAAACTCATAATTTAAAAATACCCCTTCACAAAAGACTATAGGTCCCAATAGTTTCACTGGAAAATACTATCAAATCTTTAATGAAGAAATAAATCTTCATAAATAAATGGTGCCAGAACAATTAGTTACTTGTATGCAAAAGAAAAAAAAACCTCAAACTAAACTTCAAACCTTATACAAATAGTAACTCAAAAGTGTATCACAGATCTAAGTGTAAAATGTAAAACTATAAAACTTTTAGAAGAAAACATAGGAGACAATCTTAATTACCTTGGTTGGGCAAAGTGTTCTTGGCATGTTTTAAAAGAAAAAAAATAATAAATTGAACTTCATCAAAATTAAAAACTCTTGCTCTGTAAAATATATTATTAAGAGAATGAAGAAACAAGGTATAGACTGGGAGAAAACATTAACAAAACACTTATCTGGCAAAGAACTTATATCCAGAATATATATATATATTTTTTAATTCCCAAATCTCAACAGTAATAAAACAAACCAACTTTTTTAAATGGCAAAACATTTGAACAGACATTTCACCAAAGAAGATGTATTGTTGGCTCATCAGAAGATGCTCAGTATATTAGCCATTATCTATTTGGGAAATGCAAATTAAAATCATAATGAGTTATAGTTTCACACCTATTAGAATAGCTTAAATTTTTTAAAATGTCAATGCCATGTCTGGCAAGAACACAGGGTAACTTGAATTCTCATACATTGTTAGTAAGAATGCAAAATGATACAACCACTGTGGAAAAGAGCTTGGTAAGTTCAAGAAGTTAAATATACAAACACTATATGACCCAAAAATCCTAATCCTGTGTATTCACTCTTGATAAATAAAAACATGTTGACAGAAAATCTATACACAAATCTCTATAACAGCACTCTTTATAAATCATCAAAAGCTGCCAACTAGAGAAATGTCTTTTAATAGGTTATTCAGTAAATTCTCATACATCCATACAATGGAATATTACTGAACAATAAAAAAAACCTAAACTATTACAATACACAACTTTGATAAAACTTAAGGACATTACACTGAGCGCAAAAATCCAACCTCAAAAAATTATATACTCTATGATTCCATTTATACAGTACTCTATACACATGTTCAAACTCATATACAACTGTAAACAAAAGAAAGCCGACTTACTATATGTAAAATTTTTAAATAATATAAATTAAAATAAACAATGCAAATGAAGCTGTAGGCAAGAAGCACAGGATTCCTCAAAGACTTTTTAGTTGATAGTGTGTGTTTTGTCCTGGTGCTTCTCTAAATTCTTTAAAAGAATTTTTTCCTATCTGCAAACAGCAAATGCTGGAGAGGGTGTGGAGAAAAGGGAACCCTCTTGCACTGCTGGTGGGAATGTAAATTGATACAGCCACTATGGAGAACAGTATGGAGGTTCCTTCAAAAACTAAAAATAGAACTACCATACGATCCAGCAATCCCACTACTGGGCATATACCCTGAGAAAACCATAATTCAAAAAGAGTCATGTACTCCAATGTTCACTGCAGCACTATTTACAATAGCCAGGACATGGAAACAACCTAAATGCCCATCGACAGACGAATGGATAAAGAAGAAGTGGTACATATATACAATGGAATATTACTCAGCCATAAAAAGGAAAGAAATTGGGTCATTTGTAGAGAGGTGGATGCACCTAGAGTCTGTCATACAGAGTGAAGTAAGTCAGAAAGAGAAAAACAAATATTGTATATTAACACATATATGTGGAATCTAGAAAAATGCTACAGATTAACCAGTTTGCAAGGCAGAAATAGAGACACAGATGTAGAGAACAAACGTATGGACACCGAGGTGGGAAAGCAGGGAAGGGGTGGTGGTGGTGGTGGGATGAATTGGGAGATTGGGATTGACATTTATACACTAATATGTATAAAATAGATAACTAATAAGAAGCTGCTGTATAAAAAATAAAATTAAATTAAAAAAAAAATTTCCCTACAGTTGTGGGTGAGCTAGGAATCATTCCCCATTTGGCTCATTTGTGGTTCAATGAACCAATCTCATAATTGGCCACTTGAGAATGGAAAATTCTCATTTGGGCTTTCCCTTTAGCCTTGTCCAAGTATCCTACATTTTGACTGCACTAAAAGATTACTAAATACAAGAAAGGAAAAGGAGAAAGGAGAAACATATTAACCTGTGCACTTACCATATTTTATACAACTATCATCAATCTACAGGAGGGCCAGTTCCACAGCTAAGGTGCTAAGGTCTCCCAAAGCCTTCTGCTATGGCCCAACTGCACCAGAAGGTTTGAGGTGAACTGACTATATGTAATAGAGGTTTAATTCTCGTGGTAAGGTAGCAAGTGAAAGATGAAGTACAGCAAGGGACAGGTACGGCCAGAAGAATTTTTCAACAAACTTTCTTTAATTTTCTACTCAACATTAGTAATAATCAGATATTCTGTGGGTGATATTTCCTTCCTTGAATGGTTTATGGAAAAAGCCATCACCTACCCTTCCTGAGACAGGCAGAAAAAGAGACAGACTTGTGTACACACAACTCCATAAACATGACATGGAGGTCAGACCCCTGCCTCACTCACTCATGTCTGAGATGACTGACAGTAATGTTATCTGATTCTAACTCCTTCTTTCTCATTTGGGACTCAGGGAAGTGGGCCACCTTTAAGAGAAATATCACCAAGTAGGAAGCATATAAAAGTTCCCTTGGCAAAGAACAGACACACAGACTTCACCAGGTCTCTCATGCTTTTATTCCCTCTCTTGTAACTTAGGTAAATGGCCTTTTGGGAAGACAATGGTCCCGCCTCATGGTATTCTCAAGTGACAGCTTGGCATATCTATCTTTTCTGAAATGAAAAAGAATTGTTACAGCACAAATGGCCAAAAATCTTGTCCTGCAAAGTGGTATTTTCCAAGGGGCCACTGAACACCAGGCAGGCTTGAGTTTCCTTAATAAAGTCCCAAACCATTGTCAGTGCAGCTACAGCCAAACTCAGCTACAGCCTTGGCCTCTGTCATAGTCCCCCAACATCCAGCAGGTACCCCAGACACTCACATCTGTCTAATTGTTACCACTTTTGTGGCCTTTTCCCAGCCCACACATTTGCTTCTGTCTTTCCCCTGACTTCATATTTGCCCCTGTTCATACCCTTGTTTCCTCCAGCCTTTTCCTACCCAGTCCCCACCACTTCTCCCCATCCCCCCTGCTCACTTATTTCAGGATTTTCACTCAATCCCTTTTCTTCTCAACAGTTCTTTTCTGTTTTTCTAGTCCCTCCCGGTCACTTGGTCATTGATCAAAAGACATTTTTTGAGAGCGATAATAAAAAGTTTTGGCAAGGATGTGAAGAAATTGGAACCCTCATACAACGCTGGTGGGAATATGCAATGGTGCAATTGTTAGAGAATAAAGTCTGTCAGGAGGGAATTCACAGAACCTGTGGAGTAGGATGTGCCAGGAATCTGTCTCTCCATCTAGACAAAAATTGCACTGACAGAATCTGTCTGGTGTAACTATGTGGGAAATCTGGAGCCTATTGAAGGCTTGCAACTTCCAGGGAAGTCTTGGATGGTAAATTGCAGTCAATTTGGGGCAATTTCAGCTCTTACCACAGTAGCAGCTACCCATCCCCCAACTACAGCCATGTGGCAGGCAGCTGTGCACGTGTTCTATGCGCAACCTGAACAGAGCTTGTAGGAGATGGGATGAGGAAAAAGGAGTCTATCCTCCAAATATGGGGGGTCTGTGCTCTAATTGTTTTTGGGGGTTTTTTGGTAATGTATTTTTTTAACATCTTTATTGAAGTATAATTGCCTTACAATGGTGTGTTAGCTTCTGCTGTATAACAAAGTGAATCAGCCATACATATACATATATCCCCATATCTCCTCCCTCTTGCATCTCCCTCCCACCCTCCCTATCCCACCCCTCTAGGTGGACACAAAACACCGAGCTGATCTCCCTGTTCTATGAAGCTGTTTCCCACTAGCTATCTATTTTACGGTTGGTAGTGTATATATGTCCATGTCACTCTCTCACTTTGTCCCAGCTTACCCTTCCCCCTCCCCGTGTCCTCAGGTCCATTCTCTATGTCTGTGTCTTTATTCCTGTCCTGCCCCTAGGTTCTTCAGAACCAGTTTTTTTTTTTTTTTAGATTCCATATATATGTGTTAGCATACAGTATTTGTATTTCTCTTTCTGACTTACTTCACTCTGTATGACAGTCTCTAGGTCCATCCACCTCACTACAAATAACTCAATTTCATTTCTTTTTATGGCTGAGTAATATTCCACTGTATATATGTGCCACGTCTTCTTTATCCACTCATCCGTTGATGGACACTTAGGTTGGTTCCATGTCCTGGCTATTGTAATTAGTGTGCTCTAATTGTTGATTGCTGCTTCTGGTCACAGAGGCACAGATGAAGAGGCATGCAATCATTGTTGCTGCACCTTTGCCCACTGTTGCAAGCCCCTCCTATTTTGGCTAATGTGATTTCCAGGAAATGTCAAGGGCTGGTGCCATTTTATCCCACTACATGTTTTGCTTTTCCTCATTCAGAAGCCAGACATTAAAGACTAGGACATCCAAAAACAAGCGCACATACAGGAAAAATTTAGAAAGTTGCTGGGCATGCCTAAAGTATCAGAAAAGACAGAAGAAGACATTAAGTTTATATCACAGGCTGATGCTCAGCACAGAGAGGCTGCAATAGTCAACAAAAACAAAACCAATAGACAAAAACAATGACAAAAAATAACAAGCCCTGGGGAAGGCTAGAAACCCTGATTTCCAGAGTTACTGAATTATTAAATTCAAGTGTCCAGTGTTCAGAAAAACCACAAGGCATACAAAGAAACAAGAAAGTATGGCCCAGGGACTTCCCTGGTGGTCCATTGGGTAAGATTCCACGCTCCCAATGCAAAGGGCCTGGGTTCAAACCCTGGTCAGGGAACTAGATCCCACATGCATGCCACAAGTAAGAGAAGTCCACATGCCACAACTAGGAAGTCTGCATGATGCAACCAGAAGATCGTGCATGCCGGACTTCCCTGGTGGCGCAGTGGTTAAGAATCCACCTGACAATGCAGAGCACACGGGTTCGAGCCCTGGCACGGTAAGATCCCACATGCCGTGGAGCAACTAAGCCCATGTGCCACAACTACTGAAGCCCGCGTGCCTAGAGCCCGTGCTCCGCAACAAGAGAAGCCACCACAGTGAGAATCCCGCACACCGCAACAAAGAGTAGCCCCCACTCGCCGCACCTAGAGAAAGCCCGCGCACAGCAATGAAGACCCAATGCAACCAAAAATAAATTAATTAGTTAATTAATTTAAAAAAATAAATGGATATTTAAAAAAAAGATCCCGCATGCCACAACTAAAGATCCCACATGCCATAGCTAAGACCCAGCACAGCTGAAATAAATAAATAAATAAAAATAAATAAATAAATAAAATATTACACACAATAAAGAAAGTATGCCTCATCCAAAAGAAAATAATAATTCAACAAAATTTGTCCCTGAAAAAGACTTAACATAAGACACATTAGACAAAGTCCTCAGAATAACAGTCTTTTTTTTTTTTTTTTTTTTTAATTTTATAGCTACTTTATTTATTTATTTATTTATTTTTGGCTGTGTTGGGTCTTCGGTTCGTGCGAGGGCTTTCTCTAGTTGCGGCAAGTGGGGGCCACTCTTCATCGCGGTGTGGGGACCGCTCTTCATCGCGGTGCGCGGGCCTTTCACTATCGCGGCCCCTCCCGTTGCGGGGCACAGGCTCCAGACGCACAGGCTCAGTAGTTGTGGCTCACGGGCCCAGCTGCTCCGTGGCATGTGGGATCTTCCCAGACCAGGGCTCGAACCCGTGTCCCCTGCATTAGCAGGCAGATTCTCAACCACTGCGCCACCAGGGAAGCCCAGAATAACAGTCTTAAAGATGCTTGAAGAATTAAAGGAAGATGTGGAAAAAATCAAGAAAACGATGTATGAACAAAATGGAAATATCGATAAAGAGATAGAAAACCTTAAAAGAAATCAAAATGAAATTCTGGAGCTGAAAATTACAAAAACTGAAATTTAAAAATTTACTAGAAGGATTCAAAGACAGTTTTGAGCAGGCAGAAGAAAGAATCCATAAACTTAAATACAGGACAATGGAAATTATCAAGGTTGAGGAACAAAAAGAAAAAAAAGAATGAAGAAAAGTGAACATAGCCTAAGAGAAATAGGGACACCATCAAAAGAACTAACATATGCATCATGGGAGTCCTAGAAGAAGTAGAAGAAAGATAAATGGGCAGAGAGGATACTCGAAGAAATGATGACTGGAAACTTCTCAAATTTGAAGAAAGACATGAAAATAAACATACAAGAAACTCGATAAACTCCAACTGAGATGATCACAAAAAACCCACACCAAGACACATTAGAATCAAACTTTCGAGAGTTAAAGATAAAGAGCAATCTTGGAAGCAGCAAAAGAGAAATTAATCATCACTTACAAGTGATCCTCACTAAGATTATAAGCAGATTTCTCATCAGAAACTTTGGAGGCCAGAAGACAGTGAGCTGATTTATTCAAAGTGCTAAAAGGAAAAAAAACTCTCAAGCAAGAATACTATATCTGGCAAACTGTTATTCATAAGTGAGAGGAAAATCAAGACATTCCCAGAGAAACAAATGTTAAGGGAGTTTCTGACCACCAGACCTTCCCTGCAAGAAATGATCATTAAAGTCCTATGAAGTGAAATGAAAGGACAAAGATGGTAACTCAAAGGTGTGTGGAGAAATAAAGATCTTAATAAAGATAGATACATATGGGCTTCCCTGGTGGCGCAGTGGTTGAGAATCTGCCTGCTAATGCAGGGGACACGGGTTCGAGCCCTGGTCTGGGAAGATCCCACATGCCGCAGAGCGGCTGGGCCCGTGAGCCACAATTACTGAGCCTGCGTGTCTGGAGCCTGCGCTCCGCAACAAGAGGGGCCGCGATGGTGAGAGGCCCGCGCACCGTGATGAAGAGTGGCCCCCACTTGCCACAACTAGAGAAAGCCCTAGCACAGAAACGAAGACCCAACATAGCAATCAATCAATCAATCAATTAATCAATAAAAAAAAAAAAAAAAAAAGATAGATACATGGACAAATATAAAAGCTTGTATTACTGTGACAATGGTTTGTAACTATACTTTTTGTTTTCTGTATATTTTAAGAGACAAATACAGTGGGATAGATTTAGAAATCAATAACACAAAGAAAACTGGAAAATTCACAAAACGGTGGAAATTAAACAACACACTTTTAAACAACAAATGGGTAAAAGAAGAAATCACTAGGGAAATTCAAAAATAGAGATGAATGAAAACAAAAACATACCAAAACTTATGGCTCTCAATGAAAGTGGTGTTAAGGAGGAAATTTATAGCTATAACAGCTTACATTTAAAAAACAAGAAAGATCTCATATCAACAACCTAACTTTACAACTTTAGGAACTTAAAAAGAAGAACAAACTGAAACCAATCTAGCAGAAGGAAGGAAATAAAGATTAAGCCAGAGATAAATGAAATACAGTATACATAAACAATAAAGAAAATCAATAAAATCAAAAAGTGTTTCTTTCAAAAGAGGAACAAAATTGGCAATACTTTAGCTAGATGGACCAAGGAAAAAAAAGAGAGAAAACTCAAATTACTAACACCAGAAGTGAAAGTGGGGGCATTACTATCAATTCCACAGAAATAAAAAGGAAAGTACTGTGAATCTTTGTACTCAAAAAAATTGAATAACTTAAATTAAGTGGACAAATTCCTAGAAACACAAAACCCACCAAGACTAAATCACAAAGAAATAGAAAGAGAATAGACCTGTAACTGGTAAGGAAATTGAATCAGTAATCAAAAATGTCCCCAAAAATAAAAACCCTGGATCTGTTGGCTTCACTGTGAATTCTACCAAACATTTTAAAATGCACTAATACCAATCCTTCTCAAATTTTTCAAAATATTAAAGAGGAAGGAACAGTTCCTAACTCATTCTATGAAGCCAGCATAACCCTGACACCAAAGCCAGACAAAGATACTACAAGAAAACTACAGACCAATATCTCTTATGAAACTTGATGCAAAAATCCTCAACAAAGTACTACCAAACAAAATTCAGCAGCATGTTAAAAGGATTACGCACCTTGACAGAGCAAGATTTATTCCCGGAATGCAAGGATGGTTCAAAATATGAAAATCAATGAATGTAATATGCCACATCAAGAAAATGAAGGGAAAAAACCACATGATCATCTAAATTGATGCAGAAAAATTATTTGAAAAAAATTGAACATCTTTTTACGATAAAAACCGTCAACAAAATAAGAATAGAAGGAAACTACTTCCACATAATAAAAGCCATATATGAAAAACCCATAGTAAACATGTGATGAAAGATGGAAAGCTTTTTCTCTAAGATCAGAAACAAGACAAGGATGCCCACTTTCACTACTTCTATTCAACATAATACTGGAAGTTCTAGCCAGAACAATTAGGCAAGAAAAAGAAAAAAAAGACATCCAAATTGGAAGGGAAAAAGTAAAATTATCTCTGTTTGCAGATGATACAATCTTATATCTAGAAAATCCTGACAACTCCAAAAAAATATGTTAGAACTAATAAATGAATTCAACCAAGTGATACAAAATCAACACACAAAATTACTTGCATTTCAGTACACAAATAATGAACAACCTGAAAAGGAAATTACAAAGACAATTCAATTTACAATAACATCAAAAAGAATTAAATATTGATACTTAGGAATTATCTTAACCTTAACCAAGGAAATGGAAGACTTATACAATGAAAATGACAAAATATTGGTGATAAAAATGAAAGATGACAAAATAAGTGGAAACACATTCCACATTCAAGGACTGGAAGAGTTAATATTGTTAAAATGTCAGTATTATGCAAAGCGATCTACAGATTCAATGCAATCCTTATTAAAATTCCAAAGATATTTTTTGCAGAAATAGAAAAATCCATCCTAAAATTCATATAGAATTTCAAGGGACCCCAAATAACTGAAACAATATTGAAAAAAAAAGAACAAAACTGGAGGACTCACACTTCCTAATTTCAAAACCTACTACAAAGCTATCATAATCAAAACAGTGCAACAAGTGCAACATTGGCATGAAGACAGACATATAGATCAAAGGAATAGAATAACGAGCCAGAAATAAGCTCTTTATTATATGGTGAAATGATTTTTGACAAGGTGCCAAGACCATTCAATAAAGGACAGTCTTTTCAACAAAAGGTACTGGGAACACTGGATATCCACATGCAAAAGAATAAAGTTGGAAAGTTGGACCCTTACTTAACACCGTATATAAAAATTAGCTCCAAATCGATCAAAGATTTAATGTAAGACCTAAAACAGTAAAACTCTGAGAAAAAAAAAACAAAACATGGAACAAAAGCTTCACAACTTTAGATTTGCCAGTGATTTCTTGGATATGACACCAAAGGCACAGGCAACAAAAGTAAAAGTAGACAAATTGAACTTCATGAAAATTTTAAATTTTTTGTCAAGACATTATTCACAGAGTAAGAAGGCAACCCACAGATTGAAATAAAATATTTGCAAATCATATGTCTGATAAGGGATAATTATCCAGAATACACAGAGAACTCCTAAAACTCAACAACAAAAACAAACAACCTGATTCAAAAATGGGTAAAGGACCTTAATAGATATTTCTCTAAAGAAGCTATACAAAAGGCCAATAAGCACATGAAAAGATGATCAACTTCACTAATCCTTCAGGAAACGCAAATGAAAGCTGCAATGAGATACGACCCTACACCCATTTAGATGGCTACAATCTAAAACAACAACAACAAAACAATGTGTTGGTGGTGAAGTGGAGAGATTGGAACCCAGTGCAGTGTTGGTGGGAATGCAATATGGTATAGTCACTGTGGAAAACACCATGAGGTTCCTTGAAAAATTAAAATTGAATTAGCATATGATCCAGCAATTCCATGTTTGGGTATATATCCAAATGAAATGAAAGCAGGGTCTCAAGGAATATCTTCACACCCATGTACATAGAAGCATTATTCACTACAGCTAAAATATGGAAGCAACCCAAATGTCCATCACCAATGAATAGGTAAGCAAAATGTGGTACATACATACAGTGGAAGATTTTTCAGCCTTAAAAAGGAAGGAAATTCTGCAATATCCTACAACATGGATGAGCCCTAAAGACATTATACTAAGTGAAATAAGCCAGTCACAGAAAAACAAATATTATATGATTCCACCTATATGAGGTACTTAGAGTAGTCAAAATCATAAAGCGAGACAGTAGGATAGTGGTTGCCAGGGGCTAGAGGGAAGGGAGAAAGGGGAGTTATTATTTAATAGGTAATAGAGTTTCAGATTTGCAAGATTTGTTGGAGGGGATGATGGTGATGGTTATATAGCAATGTGAAAGTATTTAATACCATTACACTTAAACGTAGTTAAGAAGGTAAATTTTACGTTATGTGTATTTTAACACAATTTTTAAGAAGGAGGAAAAAGTCTGGCAGTTCCTCAAAAGGTTAAACTTAGAAATACCATATGATCCACCAGATGGTGGATCTACTAGACAAAGACAACTGTCTTTGAAATAACTGTCTTAAGGATGTTCAAAGAACTCAAGGAAGATGTGGTTAAAGCCAAGAAAACAATGTGCAAACAAAATGGAAAATGTCAATAAAGAGATAGAAAACATAAAAAAAATCAAAAGGAAATCATAGAGCTGAAAATTACAACAAATGGCAAAAAAAAAATCACTAAAGTAATTCAAAGGCAGATTTAAGCAGGCAGAATAAGGAACTTGTGAACTTGAAGAAAAGAAATTATTGAAGCTGATGAACAGAAAAAGACTGAAGAAAAGTGAAAAATGCCTATGGGACTTATGGGGTACTATCAAACAGATCAACATACCCATAGTTGGGAGTCCTAGGAGGAAAACAAAGAGACAGAGAAATTATCTTAAGAAATAATGGCTGAAAACTTACCAAGTTTGATGAAAGATATGAATACAAACATCCCAAGAGCTCAACAAACTCAAACTAGGATGAGCTCAAAGAAATCCACACCAAGACACGTTATAATTAAACTTTCAAAAGACAAAGACAAAGAGAGAATCTTGAAAGCAGCAAGAATGAAGCAACTTGTCACATACAAAGGATCCTAACTAAGATTATCAGTAGATTTTTTTCATCAGAAACTTTGGAGGCCAGAAACAGTGGGCTGATACATTCCTAAGTGCTAAAAGAAAAAAAAAAAATGAACAGCTAACAATCCTATAACCAACAAAACTGTCTTTCAAAAGTGAGAAAGTAATTAAGACATTTCAGGTAAACAAAAAATAATGTAGTTTGTGACACTAGACCTGCCTTGCAAGAAATTCTAAAGGGAGTCCTACAAGTTGAAATGGAAGGACACAAGACAGTAGTTTAAAGCTGAATGAAGAAATAATCCTCAAGAAATGTAAATATATGGGCAATTATAAAAGCTAGTATTATTCTAACAACAGTTTGTAACTCCACTTTCTGTTTCCTCCATGATTTAAGAAACTAATACATAAAAAGTTATTAGTCTAAATGCTAATATTATTCTAACTTTGGTTTGTAACTCCACATTCTGTTTTCTACATAAGTTAAGAGATAAATGCATTTAAAAAAATTATTAGTTCATGTTTTTGGACACACAATGTATAGATGTAATTTCATGACATCAGTAACTGAAAGGAGTGGGGACAGAGCTGAAAAGGAGCAGAGTTGCTTTATGTTATTGAATTTAAGCTGTTATAAATTCAAATTAGAATGATTTAACATGAGGATGTTAAATGTAATCCCCAAGGTAACCACAAATAAAATAGTTAAAACATGAAAGCAACCCAAGTGTCCATCGATAGATGAATGGATAAACAAAATATGGTGTATGAATACAATGGAACATCTTTCAGCCTTAAAAAGGAAGGAAATGCTGCCACAGGCTACAACATAGATGAACACTGAGGACATGATGCTAAGTGAAATAAGCCAGTCACAAAAAGACAAATTCTGTGTGACTCCACTCATATGAAGTGCCTGGGGTAGTCAAATTCATAGAAACAGACAGTAGAATGCTGGGGGCCTGGGGGAAAGGAGGAATGAGGAGTTATTGTTTAATGGGTAGAGACTTTCAGTTTTGCAAGATGAAAAGAATTCTGGAGATGGATGGTGGGAATGGTTGCACAACAATATGAATCTATTTAATGTCACTGAACAGTACACTTGAAAATGGTTAAGATGGCAAAAACTATGTTACATGTATTTTACCATAATAAAAAAGAGCAAGGGAGTGGCTGAGTTCCTGAAAACAGGTGTGTGGGTGAGGGGACTGCTCAAGCCTTCAGAGCTTGGAAGTATGAGCTCTGGAGTGTAGTCTTCCCTGTGCTTTCATGTTGATGATTTTGCTTGGACCTCACAGTCATCTGTGCAGAAGGCAGACCCTTACTTCCCCATTTTAAAGATCAGACTAGAAACAATAAATGCTGGAGAGGCTGTGGAGAAAAGGGAAAACTCTTGCACTGTTGGTGGGAATGTAAATTGATACAGCCACTATGGAGAACAGTATGGAGGTTCCTTCAAAAACTAAAAATAGAACTACCATACGATCCAGCAATCTCACTACTGGGCATATATCCTGAGAAAACTAGAATTCCAAAAGAGTCATGTACCAAAATGCTCATTGCAGCTCTATTTACAATAGCCAGGACATGGAAGCAACCTAAGTGTCCATCAACAGATGAATGGATAAAGAAGATGTGGCACATATATACAATAGAATATTACTCAGCCATAAAAAGAAACAAAATTGAGTTATTTGTAGTGAGGTGGATGGACCTAGAGTCTGTCATACAGAGTGAAGTAAGTCAGAAAGAGAAAAAGAAATACCGTATGCTAACACATATATATGGAATCTAAGAAAAAAAAAAAAAAGTCATGAAGAACCTAGGGGCAAGATGGGAATAAAGACACAGACCTACTAGAGAATGGACTTGAGGATATGGGGAGGGGGAAGGGTAAGCTGGGACAAAGTGAGAGAGTGACGTGGACATATATACACTACCAAACGTAAAATAGATAGCTAGTGGGAAGCAGCCGCATAGCACAGGGAGATCAGCTTGGTGCTTTGTGACCATCTAGAGGGGTGGGATAGGGAAGGTGGGAGGGAGGGAGACGCAAGAGGGAAGAAATATGGGAACATATGTATATGTATAACTGATTCACTTTGTTAGAAAGCAGAAACTAACACACCATTGTAAAGCAATTATACTCCAATAAAGATGTTAAAAAATAAAATAAAATAAAAAAAGATGTTCTTCAGGGAGAAGGAAAATAATACAGGTCAGAAACTCAAATCTACATAATAAAGAGTATCAGAGAATGAATAAGTTGAAGGTGAAATAAAAACATATTTTTCTTATTCTTTTGTTCAAAATAATATTAGCAGCAAGGTATTCAGTTATGTATGCTTATGTGTGTATGTATGTGTATATAGTAAACATACTCTTACCAAAAAATCCAACAATAGCACTTTTTGGTATTTACTCAAATGAACTGAAAATGTATGACTATGCAGAAATCTGCACATAAATGTGTACAGCAGCTTTATTCATTCATAATTATCAAAACTTGGAAGCAACCAAGACATCCTTAAGTAGGAGAATGGATGAATAAACTGTGATACATCCACAATGGAATACTATTCAGCACTAAAAAAATGAGCTATGAAGCCATGAAAAGACATGGAGGGACCTTAAATGCATATCTCTAAGTGAAAGGAGCCAACCTGAAAAGGCTACAAGCCATATGATTCCAACTACTGTATATGACATTCTGGAAATACTAAAAACTATGGGGACAGTGAAAAGACTAGCGGTTGCCAAAGGTTAGAAGAGAACAAGGGATGAATAGCTGGAGCACAAAAGATTTTTAGGGCAGTAAAACTTCTGTATCATACTATAATTGTAGATACCTGTCATTATAAGTTTGTCAAAGCCAGTAGAATGTATAACATCAAAAGTGAACCCTAATATAGCCTATGGACTTTGGGTGATAATGATGTATCAGTGTAGGTTGATCAATTGCAACAAACAGACCTCTCTGGTCGGGGACGTTAATAGTGGATATTGATAGTGGAATAGACTGTGCCTTGTAGGGACAGGGAGTAAATGGGAAATTTCTGTGCTTTCTGCTCAGTTTTGCTGTGAACCTAAAACTGCTCTAAAAAAGAACTTATTCATTAAAAAAAAAAAAACATAACCACAGGTAGCAAAGACATGAACAGTATTGTTCTGTTGTTATTTTTATGGTGATTACATTGTTAATTTCCCTTACAGGAAGTGAGGAAGTGTTTTAGATATATTAGTAAATTTCTAACCACCTGCTCATTCCCTTGGGAATTCTAAGAGGTTTTAGAACTCATTGGGAAAACCACTTACTCTCCACAGAAATGCAGCTTTAGTATTTAAATCCACATTTAATCACGGAAATAAAAAGGAACACAGTGTTAAGTGGGTAGCCTTGCAAACGTCTTAAACACTATTGTGCAAACCTGCCATTGAGAAATCCAGCTCAAAGAAATCCAGCAAAGGGGATTGGCATGTTGTCAAACTCGTCCTACTCCCTGTGGATCCTGAATGTTTGACTCCAGAAACCTGGCACTTAATTTTAATCAAGATTTTCAAGAAGACACAGGACATTCCTACTTTCCTTGGCTCCTTCCCCATTTCCAACACAAATAAGATGTGCTCTGGGCTCAGGACTAGCATTGCCACACACCCGAACACTCAAATGTTTGGAATGAAGAAGGAGTGGTTATTAATTTCCTCCAGTCTGTGACATAAAAAACAAACAAACTCAGTTTGAGAGCTCAAGGTTGCAGACAAAAAGCACAATAGGATTTCATTTTAAAAATCTGATTGAACACAACTCGGTCCAGAATTTGGGAGAAGGAAAGATTTTGGGGCTCCACCTAGGAGGGTCTGGACCCTGCATTTGGAGGGCACTTTGCTCAAGATGGAGAACAAGCTGACTTTCAAATCAAGTAATTATGAGAAACGAGAAGAATAGGGACTATAAGGAGTTTAGAGCCTCCCTTGGCCTCCGCTTGGCGCTGCCCTGATTCCACCACCTCCTTTTTGAGCGCCTCTCTGAGTCCCTACCACTTGGACCAACGTGGCAGCTCATGATGGGCTTTTATGTTGCCCTATACATAATTTGGCTTGAACTTTATGCTAACTAGAACAACCCGTCTTGTGGTCTATGAAACATACATTGTACATCTGCTTTAACCATTAAAGAAAAGGGTGCATTGTCCAGGGGTATAGAGTGTCCATCTGGAAGACAGAGATAAATGCCTCCCTTCCTGGGGCGCCTTTGATGATAAGGCTTCCTTCCTACGAGCTAAGGCCATACTGACTCGCTGTGGATGTGCCAATCTGTCTTTCTTGAAACCTTGAAGAAATGTACCCCCATCAGGTTTGATGTTCTGTTCCGACAAAATATCAAACTGTCCTGAAAACCATGCTTCTCTGGAGCATTTCCTCAGAGCTATCTGAGAAGCTGTCTTCTGGGCTATAGTCCCCAGTTTGGCTTAAATAAAACTCTCCTCTATTCTTACTATAGATTGGTTTATTCCGTGTTTCCAGTGACATCAGCAATCTTAGCGAGCACCCTGTCAAACCCCTTCATCTACAGATCAGGAAACTGAGGTTAAGAAAGGTGGAATGACTCACCTGAGGACACCAAGAAAATAAGCAGCAAGCACAGAAGGGAGGTCAGTCACCAATAGGTTACCCTTGTTCACTGTGCCAAGATGAATTGTGCCAACTGTCTGACTCCTTCCTTTAAACCTTGCTGATTGAGGTGGGAGGAAGAAAGGGCGTGAAATATAAACATGACACAGAGAGTCCTTTTGCCTTATTCTCTGATCATATTTTTGTTCAGGGTACATATGAATGCTTTCTTCAACCTAGATGACCCAGAGGAAGCCACAGGTGTGCATGTCTGGTCCACCTCTGCTGGGGATCCTGGCAAGTCACCTAGTAACTCCCTAAATTGGCTCTGAACACATCCTCCAACTTCCAGGTAATGGGTCCCTGCCCTTCTGTCACCACTGAAACTGGAACTTCTCCAATGATTACAATAACTGCCAGTTATTACTGTCTATTACTGTGCTAGGTGCTTCATATTTATTAAACCATTTTATCTTCATGATAATCCAAGAGGGAATTACCATTTCCATGGTACAGATGAGAAAACTAAGAAAGCAGAGGGATTCTTTTAAATGTGCTGAGAAGGTTAAAGCTAGGACAGGAGACCAGACCCATTCACCTGGGCCTGGGCTACACTCATTCCCCCGCTCTGGGGACTGTGGCCTTCTGTCCCCACTCCAGCTCCCAGACATGGGCCTGCAGCCTTCCCAAAAGAATCAAACTTAAATCTTTTTTTTATTCCATGAACACATCACACCTGGAACCCAAGCTAGACCCAGAGCCTGGGGCTCCTTGACTATCTAATAAAGAAGATTGATATGATTACTTTGTTTCAGGGTCTTCATCTAATAAAGAAATGTAATAGATGGAAAAATAGAGAGAAGAAAGGAGAAGTGAGGAAGGGAGAGAGAAAGATACTAAAGCAAACCTCCCTATACTGGCTTATCTCACTACCCTGGGGGTATTCATAGTAGTGCAAAGCAGTGCATCAATACATACATGCATACATATACATACACACATGCATGCACATACAAACACACGAATGCATGTATATATGCAGGAGTGTGTAGACATGAATATATATGTAATGTATATGTTTGACTCTAATGTATAAAACTAGTAAGGATTGGTTGTACATGATTGTGAGTCATTGAAATGGAAATGCTAAATGCATGTGAAAAGATGCTTCCTGAATGACAAATGCAAGTCATCCATCTCAACCAGTGGAACAGGAAGAGGGGACACTTGGGCATCCCACGATCACCTGGTGGGATCTGAATAGCTCTGACTTCTCTTTTTCCCTGTCACTGGGGGAGGTCGTTAACTGTGCTGGGTGGAAAGTGCCCCGCCCCTGCCTCTGTGCCTTTGCCCATGCTGTTCCTGTCTCCTGAAAACCTCATTCCCAACTCCCTACTCAACCCCTCAGTTCATCCTCCTCCTCCTTAAACGGCCCAACTTAAGTCTTCCTATTCCAGGAAATTTTTTCCTGATCAACACAAGCTCACAACTCTTTTCTTGTCTGAAACCCTATACAATGAGTTCTTCTTTACTGTTATTTATTGTTGAGATTGTCATGAGGAGTTAGGGAGATAAGTGACATAAAAGCTCCCAGCACTAAGTCTAAAATATGATAGGTACTCAACAGTGAAGACTGCTATGACTATGCTGGAAATAACATAGGACAGGAAGGAAAATAAAAACAAAAATGTAAGTTTCTTGTAGAAATGTTTCATTTTAAAACATCTGGATTTTTTTTCCCACACAATAGTATTAAGGGTCTAGGTGAATGTAGGTTACGTGCTAGACACAGTTCTGAGCACTTAGCATGTGCTGTCTTGTTCTGTCTTGTTTATTCCCCCACGGTCATCCTTGGAAATGAGTTCCACCATCATCCTTGCTTGACAGATGAGGGAACGAGGCACACAACTAGGAAGAGGGTGTATGGGGCTTAACCCATCCTCCAGACCACTCTGCACCCCCTTGCTCTCCCCAACACGAAGCACAGATCTTGTAAGGTCAGAAGATTCACCTTCAAAATAGCATTTCCTTTAAAAAAATGTTTTTTTTAATTTTATTGAAGTATAGTTGATTTACAATGTTGTGTTAGTTTCTGCCACACAGAAAAGTGACTCAGTTATATATATACATATCCTTTTTCATATTCTTTTCCATTATGGTTTATCACAGGATATTAAATATAGTTCCCTGTGCTATACAGTAGGACCTTATTGCTTATCCTATATATAATAGTTTGCATCTAAAATAGCATTTCCTTTTGTCCAAGCCCAAAGCCCAAAGCCCAAAGCCCCTGGTGACTTTAAGTTCACGGTTCTGTTTGTATGACCAGCAGAGTTGAGAATTGCAGTGTGCCTGGGACTTCCCTTTAAACAGCATGCTTCCCACTGCCTAGTACAAAAGCACAACACAGGAGAACAACAAACATTATCAACAGCATTTTTTCTCTTGAGTGTATTCATTTTAGCAGTTCAAATTCATTTTTCAAGTTTCCTATAAGCAGTTTCTCTATTAAATTGGACTCCTCAGAACTCACGTAAACTCTTCACTCTTTTTTCCTTCCCTAGTGAATTACATTTGTTTTGTTTTGTTTTGGAAATAGGATTTTGATTAAATTTTGTTTCCTTTGAAAGAATAAAGCAGTGAAAAGAATAAAACACTTTTAAGCAGGTAAAATTCTATTCTTCTCAGGAAGTGGAGAAAAGTTCACCAGCAGAACCCAGGGAAGATCTGGGCTGATTCCAGGCTGGCGTTGGGTTAGCTGCAGTGCCTGATTCAGGGGCAACCGCACTGGGCAACCGTCCATCTGAGAGATGAAAATCCCTCAACTGCTGCTGGGGTGAGTCTCCTTGGTGGCCCAGATGCATTTCAGGGCCCAGCGCTCACTCCTGGCAGAAGCACTGCCCTGCAGTGGGCCCTGGAGCTGCCTCCAGTTCAGACACGGCCAGCTCACTCAGGGACCACGCAGGGGCCATTCAGGGCTCCCCCATTTGGCTCGATGAACCTTCAAGAGAAGGTAGGCCACTAGAATCATTTTCTACATTCCAGATATTTATCTGATATGACCTTTGAGCCCTTTATAAAGATATTCTCTACAGGTGCATAGTAGTAGTATTAAAGATCACCAATTAAGAGAAGACATTTTAATTAAAAACTAATATAGTCATTGGAAAGAATGTTTATATTTTGCTCATTATAGGGAACAGAGATAGAGTTTGCTAAGGACCAAGGACTCCTGGCCCTGGGTCCTCTCAGTGGCTTCAGAACCAGGATGGCCTCTGCCACAGTGTTTCCCAGAGCTGCTCCCATCCATCGACTCCTCCTATTCAGAGAAGCAGAGAAAACCTGTCTATAACAGGTCTCCTAAAAGACAGTGAGGGGTTAAGGGGTCCCAGCTCATGCAACTAACTTATTCCTGCCTCTCTGTACCTTGATGGGTAATGGCCGGACCACAGGAAGTATTTGCAACTCCTAGAAAAGAAGGGGATTACAAATTAACACAATGTAAATATAATAAAGTAAAATGTTATCCTAAAACAGAGAGGTGCACAACTGTTTTTCTTTTACAACGTGTCTCTGTCTCTAACTAGCTAGGTGACTTTGAACAAGTCACTTTATCCCCTGTCCTTCCGCCCCTGAGTTGTTCCCTCTGAAAAATGACTGAATTTGAACTTGACGGCTCCTGCATGCCCTTCATGCCCCGCAGTCCCGGGCACTCTGGGCTGCCATGCGGGGATGATGGCTTCTTGGCGGCTGAGGCATCAAGTGAGAGCAGCATGGTGTACCAGGTACTTGCAGCCACAACTTGATTTAATTTAAACTGTATTTCATGAGGTAGATAGTAATATCCCCATTACAGATGGGAATACAGAGGTTTAGAGAGAATAAATGATTTACCAAGGTTCCTAGAGCTGGTTAAGTGGTAGAGCCTGGATTCAAACCTTGAAAACCCATGCTTTTGGCGGCTCTGCGTTGAGATCCTGCCACTATGCTAGACATTGGAGTAACAACCCCAGGTACACAGCACTTACCAGGAGCCAGACACAGTTCTAAGCACTTTGCATATACTAATTCGCCTAATCCTCACAACGGTCTCATGCCATTTCACAATTGAGGAAACTGGGGCACAGAGAGATTAAACAACTTGCCCAAGGTCACAGAGCTGGTATGTATAGGAGGGGTATTCATAAGCACAAACGATAACTTAGAACTGGGTTTCTCCTTTAAAATAAAGTATGGAAATACTATTTTTTTACATCTATCTGTAGAATATTGGCACAGAAATTTTTCCAATACCAAATCATCTACCTTTCAAAACTTCCTCCAATACTAAGATTCTGTTCCCCAAGAAACCTAGTCACAGCGTCACCCCAGGACCCTCAGGTTGGGTATACTATAAAATACATTCGTTTCTAGAACAATTAATTTATCCTTCTTTAAGAGGGCTCTCCTAATTATGTTAATCTGCACTTTTAAAAAAAATGTGTAACGTAGTTATCCAAAACTTGACAGATGAATAGGATTCTATAACATTATAAATTGTTTATTTGTAGTATCCTGAACTGAAACTTAATAATTTCACCAAGCATAAAATAAGCTCTTGTTTAAGTAAAATGCTGGACAATCATTGCTTGGACAATCGAAGATCACCCTTTTGAAGTGTTTCAGGATTTAGGATTCAAAATAACATTTTTAAATGACTCAGTGTTTATACAACACCAGCACAGGGAGATGTGGGTGAAGGTGAGAGAGCAAAACACAGTGCTCATATATTTTATAATTATTTATTGAGTATGCACTAGATACTTGTGAATACAGTGATGGAAATATTGTCACAGCTCCTATCTTTGGTCAATGGAGAAGGCAGACATTAATTCATACATACACAACTACATACTTAGGTTTTATTACGTGAAACCAAGAAGTGCAGAGTCCTGAAAAAAAAAGAAGTGCAGAGTCCTAAGAGAGCTTATAACTCAGGGAGGGGAGAGCTCCCTGAGAAAGTAATGCTTGAGCTGAGATCTGAAGGATATATATCTCAGATCGTGGTTGAGAGATGAGAGCATCCTAGGTACAGAGTGTGCATTCCAGGTACATGTGCCAAGACGCACAGCAGAGGAAAGGAAGGGCTAGTGGGGATGGGACGCAGGAGGAAGGGCGCTTAAGGATGGGGCTTCAGGTAACGGCGTGGCTGGCACAGTGGCACATCCAACTCTACTCCCTCTTTCCCGAAAACAGAACCCCACTTTATTCAGGCAGTGGGCAGAGACCCCTTGATCTCAGGGAAGGCAGGCCCAGCCCCCAGACTCAAAAGGTAAGTCATAACCGGTTGGCTAATTCTTTGCCTCCTTTCCCAGTGACCGGAGAGGGGTTGGCAAGTGGCCAGTTCTGACCAATAAAGGAAAAATGCAAGCATGCTGGAGGGTTCTTGGGAAAAATTCGATTTCCAAATAAAACCTCAGAGATCAAGAGAAGACATCCGTTTTGCCTTGCCCCTCTTGTCCTGACTGTATGTGGCAGTGCGGCACTGTGGTCATCTGGAATGCACGACAATCTTAACAACACAAAGCCACCTGGTGGAGGATGGCAGAGTGGAAAAGTAGCATCTGGGTCCTGGACATTTCCAAGCCTCTGAGCAAACCCTGGAACTGCCTCCCCCAGGCTCCTTGATATGTAGGATCATGGAAGGCCTTTGTTTAAGTCATTATTGCTCAGGTCCTCTTATTCACAGCCAGATGCAACCAAAACTGATATGTGGGGGAAGACATTTGTTTCAGTGGTCTATTGTTAAGTCATGAACCACCTCAGAACTTGATGGCATAAAGCACCCATTTATTATTATCTCTCACAGTTCTGTAGGTTGACTGTGCCCAGCTGGGCAGTTCTCACTTGAAGTCTTACAGGTGGTTGCCGTCATACAAAAGCTGCAGTCATGTGAAAACTCGACCAGGTTGGATGCCCAAGGTGGCTCACTGACGTGTGTGTTGGCTGGGTGCTCAGCTGGGGCTGTCAACCATAGTGCCTATTCATGGCTTTTTCACGCAGCTTTAGCAGCTCACAGTATGGTGGCTGGTTTCCTAGAGGGAGTATTCTAAAAAACAGTGTTCTAGCAGAAACAGTAAAGTTTTTTATGACCCACTTTCAGAAGCCACATGGCATCACTGGTCAAAAGCAAATTGCAGAGCCAACCCAGATTCAAGATGTGAATACCAGGAGGTGTAATTCAGTGGGAGGGTCGTCTTTGAAGACTAGGTGCCATACAGTTGAAGGATTTTAAGTGATGAGTGATGTAGTCAGATGGTTGCTGCATCGAATGGATCGGTGGAAAGGAAAATAAAATAGGGAGACCAGTGAATTGGCTTTCGAGGATTGTGATTGACTCCAATATCCATTCTGTTCCTCCCATTGTGTATCAGCAAATCATCCCTTCTCTCCTTTACACTGACTGATTCAGGTGTGGACAGATCCAAGTCATGCAGACCAAGGAGACTTGAGCAGAACTCTCAGGGTCTCTTAGAAAATTCGTTCCTTGCTCTTAAGAAAAAACCTCTTGAAACCAGTCTCTCTCTTTGCCTGGACGTGAACATGGAATCATGCAGAACTGATTACCATCAGCTGCTGTCTTATAGCCAGTGAGGAGTACTGGTCTTAAAATTATCTTGATATTGGTCTTACAAAGAAGTTGATGCTGTGGGTAGTGGAACAAAGATCTCAGAAGAACCAGAGGCTTCAATAGCTTTGTTGAGCCACAGGACTGGAGTTATCCAGGGATGACCTGAACCTCACTTTTTAAATTTTTCACAAATTATTTGATTGATTGATTATCACTGCATATTTTGCAAGGCTACGGGTATAATTAAAGACATTAGAGCAGGTGTCCAGAAGGACAAGGGATGAGAATGGGAGTGGGGACTGGAGACAAAGTGGGGGGAAACGAATGGATGGATGAATAAAGAGACTACAAGTGATTTATAAACTTAGCAGTCTGAATAACTCAACTTTATACCCCTACAATAATAAAAATAATAATAATGAATTGAGAGCCCTTAAGAAATATTATCTAAGAAAGGGTTGCAGGAATGGATTCAAGGGTGTGTATACAAAACTACCTGTTTGATATACTGCAGGGTAATGGGAGATTTAAGGGATTTTCAGTTAATTTTAATAATATGCCAACAAATCTATTTGATTTTAGATCCAAACAGAAATTTTTCTACATCCCACAATAAGATATTTTTCCACTGTTCAATACACATAAATCACTGATAACAGTGACTGACACATAATGCTAAATACGTTAGGTAAAATATTATAAAGAACAATTAAAGATACAACTTTGCTTAATTTTGATTTTTTTCCCATTTAGTACATATACTATATACACATATACATATATACTTACGTATATTATAGCTTAAGAATTCAGATAAAAGCACGAGGTTTATAAAAATAAAAATCTGTCCTGGCCCACCCTTCCCCAGCCCAGATTCCCATTTCCAAAAGGCAACTACTTCTTTTAGTTACTTCTAAAAATTTCTTTATATTTTTAAGCAGCTTGCTCTTCTTGTATTTATGATGTTTTCATTTTGCTGTTATTCATTAACAACATGTTATAGAAGATGAAGATTCAGGTGTCTTAACATTATCCCTCACACACATTTCAACATTTCACCAACTCCCATCTTCTCAATATAGTTGAACCCATTTTTCAGTTAAGTTCATTCACAGTGTTTCTATTATTAAATGACTTTAAACGTTGTTCACTGTCAAGCCAAATAGTGATTCCTCTCTGTAACATTTTTCTTCTGGGTTTAATTGCCTCTTTTTGTTAATTTTCTTGATGTTGGACCCACTTAGATCCATTCCTTCTGTCCTCCATCCCGTTAATCCAATTTGGCCTAGTCACACTTAGGCCTGCCCACAGCTGTCATCCTGGAATCTCCTTCCCTTCTTTTCTGTGTGAGGTGTCCCATGCCATCTTCTTTCTTGTTTTGCTACTCCTTTGGGAGTGGCGTATCACCCAGGAGTTTCTTGAGAAAGAGTACCAAGGTGGACCGGTTATTAAGAACTTGTGTGCAGGCATCAGTGCTGTTCTGTTTTCCAGACATGGAGTGACATCACACCTCCTCGCCACATGAGTAGAAGTGGCATGTCACCTTCATGCCACAGCACTAATTGCTAGTGTGAAACTGGCAGTAACACAATGATAGGTGATGTCCAGGATGGTGGCTGTTGTGTTGGCCTGGATCATGAAAAAGGGCAGTGTTGCAGAATCTCCCCTACTCTCAGATTTACAAAGGGGTGTAGCATAAGCAAGAAATAAACTTGTTATAATAAGCCACAAAGATTTGGGGGATGGTTGTTACTGTAGCATCACCTAACTGATGCTAATTGATATACACTGTATGTCTTCATTCTACTTTTATTATTGAGTAATAGTTAATGATAGACTCCTTTGTTGGAAATCATTTCCTTCAGAAGTTTGAAGGCATTGAGGACTTCCCTGGTGGTGCAGTGGTTAAGAATCTGCCTGCCAATGCAGGGGACAGGGGTCCAATCCCTGGTCCGGGAGGATCCCACATGCTGCGGAGCAACTAAGCACATGTGCCCAACTATTGAGCCTGAGCTCTAGAGCCCACGAGCCACAGCTACTGAGACCGCATGCCACCACTACTGAAGCCTGCATGCCTGGAGCTGGTGCTCCGCAACAAGGGAAGCCACTGAAATAAGAAGCCTGCGCACCGCAAGGAAGAGTAGCCCCTGCTCGCAGCAGTGAAGACCCAACACAGCCAAAAATAAATAAAATTAATTAATTAAAAAAAAAAAGTTTGGGGCTTCCCTGGTGGCGCATTGGTTAAGAATCTGCCTGCCAATGCAGGGAACACGGGTTCGAGCCCTGGTCTGGGAAGATCCCACATGCCTCGGAGCGACTAAGCCCATGAGCCACAACTACTGAGCCTGCGCGTCTGGAGCCTGTGCTCCGCAACAAGAGAGGCCGCGATAGTGAGAGGCCCGCGCACCGCGATGAAGAGTGGCCCCCACTCGCCGCAACTGGAGAAAGCCCTCGCACAGAAATAAAGACCCAACACAGCCAAAAATAAGGATAAATAAATAAATTAATTTTAAAAAAAACTAAAAAACAAACAAACAAACAAACAAACAAAAACAGTTTGAAGACATTGGTCTATGCTGTCTGGCTTCTAATATTGCTAATGAGAAGTCTGACCCTATAATTACACTTGATCCTTTTTATATGACCTGTCCTCCTATCCCCCCTTTTAGAAGATTTAGGAGCTTTCTTTATTTTCATTTTTCTTTAACTTTACAATGGTATAAGTAGTTGTGGGACTTCTTATAATCAGTATGTTGGGCACTTGAGGGAGCCTTTCAATCTGGAAACTCATGTCCTTTGGGGAATTTTCTTCTATTATGTCTTAGATTGTTTCTTCTCCATCTTTTCCTATGTGCTGTCTTTCTGGAACTCAAGTACATGAATCTTGCAATTCCTAAACTGTTTCTCTCATCTGTGTGTCTTTTGTCCCTAATTTCTATCTCTTTGTTTTTTTGTTATATTTTCTGGGACATTTCTTTAACTTTATCTTTCAATACTTTTAACACATTCTTTCATTTCTGCTTCCATGGTTTTTTTTTGTTTTTTTGTTTTTTTTTAAATTTATTTTATTTTTATTTTTATTTTTGGCTGCATTGGGTCTTTGCTCTCTCTAGTTGCAGAGAGCGGGGGCCACTCTTCGTTCTGCGGGCTTCTCATTGCGGTGGCCTCTCCTGCTGCAGAGCACGGGCTCTAGGGGCGCGGGCTCCAGGGGCGCGGGCTTCAGCAGCCGTGGCCCGCGGGCTCCAGAGCGCAGGCTCAGCAGTTGTGGCACACGGGCCTAGCTGCTCCACGGCACGTGGGATCCTCCCGGACCAGGGCTCGAACACGTGCACCCCGCATTGGCAGGCGGACTCCCAACCACTGCGCCACCAGGGAAGCCCTGCTTCCATGTTTTTAATTCCCAAGAGCTCTTCCTTATTACCTAGATGTTCCTTTTTATGACATATGGCTCTTGCCTCATGGTTGCATTATATTCTTCTTCTTTCCATGAAACTATATTTTTTCCTTCTTCATTTCACATTAACCCTGTTTCCCCAAGTTCCTTTTTTGTAAAATAAGCTTTTTATTTTACAATAGTTTTAGATTTACAGAAAAAATTGTGACAATAGTAGAGTTCCTATATAACTCACAACTAGTTCCCCTATAATTAAACAGCTTATACTAGTATGGTGCATTTGTCACAACTGCAAAGCCAGTTGTGCCAAGCTCTTTTTATTCTTTGTTTTGGTGTTTTTCTTTCATGTTAAATTATTTTTTCAACTCTGCGGTGACTCTTGGATGACCATTAATATTTAAGAGTTAGGAAAATCCTGATATATAAAGTAAATGGAATTTTACTGGGCTTTAATAAAACAGTCTTTTCAGTGACTATGGTAAAGTCTGTCACTATATTAACATTCACTTTATTCAGTGTCTGAGTGGGCAGCAGTCCAAGGTAGGAAAAAATTAAAATTTTAGAAAATTTTTTTAAATTTTAGAAATTTTTTCAAATGTACTGGAAACTAATACCCAATATGACCAAATAGAAGTAATATCTGAGGAAATATGGTTAATAGGGAAAACAGGAGGCCATCTTAAAGTAAATGTAGTTAATATACCCATAAAGTGGTGCTTTAAGGCAGAGCCTTTATACCTCTTTTCTCCTGTATCTACACTCATTTCCATTCCTATTCCTTACCTCTCTTCTGAACTTCAGATCCAAACATCCACCTGCCTATGGGACATCTCCATGTAGATGTCTAACATTTGCTTTCAAACTTGCTCACCTTCAGTCTTCCCCATCTCAAAAAATGGTAATGCCATTCACTCAGTGATTCAGGCTAAAGACCTTGGAGAATCCTTGATCTACCTTTCTCTCCCATCCCACAGTGGCAAATCTTATCAGTTCTATCTTGAAACTGTCTCTGGTATGATGACTTCTCACCTCATCCAACTCTACCACCAGCGTCTAACTAAGTGAGGACCTTTGCAGTAGCTCCCCTCACCCTACACCAGCCACACTCTCGTCTTTGGTATTTCTTGAACTCCCAAAATATTTTCTCATCCCTTGGTCTTTCCCCTACCTATAACACTCTTTCACCAAACATTCATAAATTTCATTCCTTTATTAAAAGTTCTGCCCAGGGCTTCCCTGGTGGCGCAGTGGTTGAGAATCTGCCTGCCAATGCAGGAGACACGGGTTCGAGCCCTGGTCTGGGAAGATCCCACATGCCGCGGAGCAACTAGGCCCGTGAGCCACAACTACTGAGCCTGCGCGTCTGGAGCCTGTGCTCCGCAACGAGAGAGGCCGCAATAATGAAAGGCCCGCGCACCGCGATGAAGAGTGGCCTCCACTTGCCGCAACTAGAGAAAGTCCTCGCACAGAAACGAAGACCCAACGCAGTCATAAATAAATAAATAAACCCAAAGTTTAAAAAAAAAAAAAAAAGTTCTGCCCAAACAACAACTCTTTAGAGAGCCTTCCCTGTCCACTTTCTGTAATTCTTTATCTCTATACATACTTTCCCTTTCTTCATAGCATTTCATGACATTAAGCCGTATATTTTGTTGTTTATCTGTTTATTACCTGTCTACCCACTAGAGTGTAAGCACCAAGAGGGCAGGGATGTGACATTTTTTGTGCATTTCTATGCTCCAGTGCCTTAGGAAGTAAGTGCTCAATAAATAAATGTTGATGAATTCCACATCTAGAATTTTAAATAATTTACTTCTCTAGAAATTAAAAATGATCACTGAAATTAGATTTTAAATCAATGACCTGATGGGCTGAATAGGCACAACTAAAGACAAAATGGTGGACTAGAATATTGACACCAGGAATTTTACCAAAATGAAGCTTAAGAGGACAAAAATTGGAAATTTTGGAAAAAAAGTTAATCTATATAAAATTTAAATACATACATATAAAGAAAAAGGAGTTCTTTATTGTGGTAAAACATACATACATAACAAAATTTACCATTTTAACCACTTTTAAGTGTATAATTCAGCACCATTAAGCATCCTTTTATGTGCTTCGTGACTATTTGTATACCTTCTTTGGTGAAATATCTGTTCAAATCCTTCGCCCATTTTTTAACTTGGTTGTTTGTTTTGTTGTTTTTGTTCAGTTGCAGGAGTTCTTTATACATTCTGGATATTAATCTCTTATCACTTATGTAGTTTGCAAATATTTTCTCCCATAAATAAAAAACTGTTTTAAAGGTAACATAAATAATGAGGTAGAAATAGTCAAAAAAATTGTTCTAGAACTGAAGAAAGACATAATGCTTCAGCTTGAAAGAAACCACCTAGTACCCAGTAAAATAAATGAAAAATGTTTAACATTACTACATATAATACTTGTGTGTGTGTGTGTTGTGTTAGTCTCAGACTCTTGATAGAGATGCTTATGGTTAGGAATGCCTGAGACACTTGCCCAGGGCCTATATTACAAGCAGCCAGTCCCCACAGACATTTCCCTGACCTGAGCCAATGTTGTGGCTGGTCTGGTCCTTGCAGTACTTATTATGATTGCAGGATGCACTTCAGCAAAAACCATCAGGGAACTTTAAGGAACAAGGTTTATTACTCACAGGTCTTGGAGGGTACACGGCAAGCTCCAGGGCCACACTGTGAGGTCATGGAGAGGGAGGGAGGGAGGGAGGGAGGGATGGCGGGGTTGGGGGGGGGGAGAGAGAGAGAGAGAGAGAGAGAGAGAGAGAACCTAGCAAGAATCAGGGGCTCTGCCTTTGTTAGGGTCCAAGGTTGGGGTGTGTAGGGTTTTGCAGGTTCACTCTGTCAGGAGGAAGAAATTTTTCTCTACCCTTCTAGGTTCTTCTGGCTGGTCTAAGAATTAAGTTGACATGAAACAGATTAACAGGAGAAAATCACACAAAATTTTAATAACATGTATACATAGGAGAGACCCAGGAAAACCGGATAACTCACCAAAATGGCAGGAACCCTCACCTTACATATCATCTTCAGCTAAAGACAAAATAGGATGTTGGGGATAGCAGTTTGGGACTTCAAAGAGGGGGAAGGCAATTTACATGGAGATGGAAAAGCAACTGTTTGGTAAACAAATGTTTGCTGGCCATGCAGAGACAGTGAGAGAGAGAGGAATTTTAAAAAACACACTGCTAGGTTCCTCCCTGTGTACACACCCAGTTCATACCATAGTTATCTATGGTGATAGCTCCCTTCCTGAAACAGGTCCTCTATCTACATTCTTTAGGCAGTTAGGAGGAAGGTCAAAGGTTCTTCCTGAGTCTTTTGGGCTTTGATTTTTTTCAGCTCAAAATAATCTGCATGCCAAAGAAACATTTTGGGGCGAGAAATTTTGCTCCTCTGTAGTCCCACTTTTGAAACTTAAGTTTCACAGTCCAGAAGTTAAGTTGATAGATTGCTTTATATCTCACTGAACCAGTATCTTAGTCCTGATCAGTTCAGTTACTCATTTCAGGAAGCAGAGATGCAGGTGGGCTCCCAAAGCTAGGCCTATAGGGTGTGAGAAGTTGGGTATTTAATAAGAGGCATTTCTACAGAGACAAAAGAAAAACAATGGTTAATGATTGGAGCAAGTTATAAACTCACTGTCTGAGTGAGTTCTGATTGCTGCCAGTGCAGAAGATTTCTTGATGTCAGGATTGAAGCATCTTTTGCAGTTTGAAATGTCTCTGAGGATGTCATCAGGTGTTCAGGTAAACTTTCTGAGTGCCTTACACAGCAATAAGCACAGAGATGGTCTAAACATAGGCTATTGAGGTAACCTCTCTTAAGTTTATTCAAGTTGTTCAGTTTCAGTTCACAGGGCTTCAGGAAAATGGCAGTTTTAGTTCTCAACGATTCCAAGTCCAAAGTGGGAGAAAAATTGGAAACATTAGTTTGAAAAGTTGTAGTAAAAGATTTGAGTAAACTAGAAGAATTCAGGATCCAGACCAGCTAACGAGTGGAAAAGCAAAACCTTGAAGACAATTAACAGAACTAGAATCTAATACCCATGACTGTGTATTAAAGTTCTACTGAAAAACAACTTTTTTCTCTAAAGTCATCCTCATTTCTAACAAAGATAGCTGAATTAACATTTAATTTGTTTGCCAAATAAATTTAGTTTCATTAAACCTAGCCTGATTACTTAAATCCAGAAAGAATAGTGATTGACCATAAAGACTATTTTAAATTTGCTTTGCTGGAACTTTTCACAAGGAATCCCAGATTAAATTTTTATTAGCCTATGGAGGCCAGGAAGCCATGAAGCCACACCAAGGACTTGCCATCTGACTTGCCTGTAATACCTATATACTTGGGTGAATTCCTCTCTTCTTGAGGTCCCCAAACTATTCTGAGATTCTTGTGCCTGCCAGGAAGTGACCTTCCTTACTCACCTGGTAAGGCCACTGAGAACCTGTTAGCAGGGTACCAGGCTAACTTTCCAAGGGATTTTATGGCTCCCTAAAGTCAGCCTCAGTTCCTTAAGGCTGTCTGGTTGTATCTGATTCTATGCACATTCTCAAATATGACTTTCCAGCCAAAGCCATAGCCAAAGTTTCCAATTGGGTCCTGTTATAAGGGGAACATATTCTTAGTGAACTTATACAAATAACTACATTGCCATGAAAATAAGAATACTCACTAAGAGTCTCCAAATTCTGGAGCAATCAGGTAGGGAGAAAAAAAGATAAATGTTTCAATTCTACTTACAAACGTATAATTTACCAAGTAGCTATAATATTGTCAGCTTAAGAGGAAAGATTTCCTTATATCTGGAAAGCAAAGATTAAAAAGCCTGTAATAGTTCAGATGAAAAATCATAAAACTTATGATCATGTTCATCAGTTCATTCAGTTTGGTATAATTAATTCTTATTGATCTTGATCTTTGTTAGCAGTTTTATGAAGCCATCAGGGTTTTCATTAGAGTTCTGTAATTTCTTACTCAGTTAAGTATATGATTTGAAAGTTATCAGAAAGGTATATATGTCAAAAAATTCTTTCTATGAATCTTCTTGAACATGAAGCATTTTTGTAAAAGCATCAGAGTAAAACAGTAACTGTCTATAAATGACAAAATACTTAAAATGGTATGGTTAAAGATCTTATTATAATGCAATTGACAAGGAAATTTGGTTATTTCTGTGACATACAACATTATAAAATAATAACTAGAATTGTGATTGATATTATACCAGGACATATCTGAGTTTTAAGAATTTTATATAATTTCTATAACATTTATATTAGTAACATTCATTCATACAATATAACCTAAGGTTTATCTCAAATTATCACTCATTTGACAATGCTTTCCATGTAATTTAACATACCAAATAAGCCTAATAAGTTTAATATCTCTCTTTGAGATTTTTCAGGGGCCCTCTGAAAACCTCAAAGTTAGCTAGAGGTCAAAAAGACTTCATCTAGAATTTGATTTGGGGAAATTTGTCAAAGATATCAAAAGGTTTAAAACACTTGGTCAAATAGGATCATAGGTCACTGTGAAAGAATACTTATTCACTTAACCGAAGTGACAATAAGATATTTCAAAGGCAAATACAGAAACTTACAGCAGATTATTTAAAAGGTAAAGAAATTTTACAATCTGCTATCAAAAACAGATCAATATTGCAAGATAACTTTGTCCACTTAACAGAGAGAAAAATTCAAATTCTAGTTTTGAAACAGCTTAGTTTTAATATTAAAATTCATTCACTCAATTAAATTTATTATATTTATTCTAAATTTATTCTATTTTATTCTTAGCCAGTCCTAACCACGCACAAAAATTTTTCTCAGGGTTTCTTTTCCGTAGACCTCTATAACACCTTTCTTTTGTATATTCAAATTTTGTCTTATGCTTTCCCTTTCTCTCTCTCTCTCCTTTTTTTTTAACTTCTTTTTAGGACAAAATTACTTGATTTCCCCTTAACAAAATGCATTTCCATTCCTTATACTTTTTTCGCCTTACATATAAAGATGTTTTCCTTATTAATTTTAATAATTTTAATTATTTATATTAATTAGAGTTCTTAACCCATAGAAACCTTAATTTCTAGTGAAAACTAAGGAGTGAGCAATTGTGACCTGTTTGTTATACCAGTATTTTTTGGTTGGCAAACATGTGAATACATTTCATAATTTCTAGAAACATACATTTCCTCATAACATAATAATTTTTTTTCAATGTGGTACATGACGTGTTTCTAATAAATCTAAACATATTCAGTTTTTCTGTAATAAGAAGACAAAAAGTAGGTACATTTATACTTGTTTAGCAATTAATATTTCAGCAATTTATCATATTTGGAAATGATCTAGACATTCGATGAATTTTCATCATTTAATTTAACTTAGCAAAACTGTACAGTTTTGTTACCAAATTATTTTGGAAGCTGTTTTTAAGATTTAGCTTACTTACATTTATCTACATCACTTGTTCCCCAAAATTATGTTTAGATCACCCTTGAAAACTTCAGGACACTTTAGACAAAGTCGATCAACATCCCAAGCTATTTTTCTTGCTGGCAAATTTTGTATCAGAGATAACATAAACTTATTTGACTTTTAATACATTTTTTTGGGAATTATTTATTTATTTATGGCTGTGTTGGGTCTTCGTTTCTGTGCGAGGGCTTTCTCTAGTTGCGGCAAGCGGGGGCCACTCTTCATCACGGTGCGCGGGCCTCTCACTATCGCGGCCTCTCTTGCTGCGGAGCACAGGTTCCAGACGCGCAGGCTCAGTAGTTGTGGCTCACGGGCCCAGCTGCTCCGCAGCATGTGGGATCTTCCCAGACCAGGGCTCGAACCCGTGTCCCCTGCATTGGCAGGCAGACTCTCAACCACTGTGCCACCAGGGAAGCCCCCTTGACTTTTAATAAACCTAGGTTGAATAAAAGTTTTACATTTAATGCTGACAACTCTAAACACATGCCTATTTTAATTGAACTGATAACCTTAAATTTACTTTTATTTGTTAAAGATTAATCCTGGATCACGTGAACTTGAAAAATATTTGGGTTTGTTTCTATTACATTTAAAAATATTTAATTTGTAAGCACTTTTAAGCAAAGTAAACAGAGCTCTTTTACAAATTAATTTCAATAATACTATCAGAGGTAGATAAAAATACCGTATCTCCAACATACACCACAGACATACAGACACAACCAGTGATCTCATAGCTTCATTTTAAAACTTTAGTCATGAATCAGGTATTACAATATAAAACTCACTAGTTTATAAATAACAGTTGGAATAAGCTGTTTATCTGCTCAGAAGACTAAGGTTTTTTACTATTTGTGGAAGAGACTTTTAAGATTTGCATTTGTCCTTGAAAAATCTTTACAGAGAGTATGAATTAGATTTTGGGGCAAGGAAGTCTTTCCAGCAGGTTGTACTTTTTTAAAGCTCTCTTTCCCTCTTTTTTCCCCCTTTGGTTTCAGGTACTACCTGACTGAGGTCACAGGGCCCAGTCTTAGGCAATAATGAGCTGTGTTTACATTTCTGATTAGGCAGAGATTACAAGACAATGTTTTCAATTTCCCCAAAGAACTGGGTTGCTGCCTAAATGATATGAAAAGGCTGACTTGCTGGTCCAATTACATTTTCTTTCACTTGCTTCTTTATATCAAGGAGATTTCCAACAACTAAAATGGAAATCAAAATATTTCTATGTTCTAGAATTTCGGGGTTTATGTACCACATCTTTAAAAAATCTGCACAAGGCATTCAACAAAGGCCCTCTATCTGAGTGCATAAGTCAACCCTAAACCAGTTCACCCTAGGGATAAAAATCCTCCGCTACTACTCCTGTCAACCCCCAGTTTCCACCTTACACTACGTGGGATCAGGCAACCCTATTGACTTCTTTTAGTATGTTCAATTCACGTACGACGTTGCCCAAAAGGTGGATTTATATGGCCTGTCTTACAATACCAGGCAGGGGAAGCATTCCACAGTGAGACACAAAGTTCACTCCCACAAAACAATCAGGCAAAAGAGACACAACCATTTTACATAAAGCCCATTCAAATATTCCTATTTTCTCCAAACTGAGGTAAATAGAGCAGACTTGTTTGGGGCCCTTTAATGTTGGGGGGATGAGTAGGGGAGTAAGTACCCACATCAGTGTTTGTTTTATATATCACACTTCTTAATAATTATCAAAAGATTTTCATTCCTCTGTGATGAATCCCATGATTCTTCCTTTTTTGATTCCTCTTTATTCTGCCTCTAGCAATATTTGTTAGACGTAGGTTGTTGTGAGGTTGCCCCTGAGCAGAGCTATTTACTTAGGTGGCAGCTGCCATTAAAAGTGCTAAAGAAATTCAGGCAGGGCAAACTTGACTCAGAGCAAAGTGTCAGGTTTGCTTTCTCACTACTCAAGTGGCTTATTTTTCCTTGTTAGACCCTAGCTGATACATTGCTTCTAAAATGATCCCATCAATCAATTTTCAAAGAGCTGGCAGAGAAATCCTGGCAAATGCAAGCCAGAGCATGTCTCTCTTCTGTTCAGAACCCTCCAACAGCCCCCATGTCATCTGGGAAATGGCAGAGTCCTGAGAGCGACCTACAATCCCCATAAGACCAGGCTTCTTCCTCACTCCTAACCTCACCTCCTACTCTTCTGTCCTCTGGCTCAATCCAATCCAGCCAGATTGGCCCCTCATTCTGCCTTGAGCATTCTGAGAATGCTCCAACCTTAGGGCCTTGCACCTGTTAGTCTCTCTACCTGCAAAGTTCATAGGAGCTGAGAAATTTTTGTAGTGTGTAGCACAAAAGACAATAGTATTGACTAGGTATCTGCATGGCTAGCTCTTTCATTTGCAACTAGGATTTAAGTCAAAAGTTAACTTCTCAGTAAGCCTTCCCTGGTCATCCGATCTAAAATATCAACCTCGCAAACAATTTATAACCCCCTTCCCTGCTTTATTACTTTCTCTCTAGCATTTATCACTATCTAAGACGCTATATATTTTCCTTGTCTGTCTTGTTTCTTTCTGGTTCCCTTAGTAGGATATAAGCTCCAGGAAGAAAAAGATCTTTGAAGATTGTGTTCACTTCTTTGTCCCTATCTCCTTAGGCTTATAGTGGGTACTGGTTAAATATCAGTTGAAAGAGTAAATGAAAAGAAAATGTAACCTCATGAAAGAAGAACTGACTGTTATGAATAAGAAATAATGAGCCAACTGAATTGCTACATTCACCAGAACAAAATACCACAAAACTACAGTGAATTAAAAAAAACATGGTGCAAACCACTTAATGGCAAAGGAATAGTATCTAGATTACACAAAGAACTCTTAAAACTGAACAGTTAACATAAAATCCAGTTGGAAAATGGGCAAAAGACAGAAATAGACATTTTACCAAGGTTGATATACAGACCTCTCTCATCCTTATTTAATAACAAATAAACATATGAAAATTGGAAAATGCAAATTAAAACTACAGTGAGATATAATTACATACCTATCAGAAAGGCCAAAGTAAAAAATTGTGACAACACCTGGTGAGGATGTAGAGAAACTAGATCACTGATATGTTGCTGAGGGGAAAGCAAAATGGTACAGGCACTCTGCAAAATAGTTTGGCAGGTTTTGTAAAACTAAACATAAAATTACCATATGACCCACCAACTTCACTCCTGGGTATGAATCCCAGGGAAATGAAAGTTGATGTCCACACAAAAATCTGTACACAAATCTTAATAGGAGCTCTAAAACTGGAAACTACTCAAGTGTCCTTCAACATGTGAATGGCCTAACAATGAGCAGAGCTAACAATGGCCTAACAATGACCTAACATCCATATCACAGAATACCACTCAGTAATGAAAAGGGAAACACGATTGATACATGCAACTTCCTGGATGAATCTTAGGGAATTACGCTGAAATTTAAATGCCAATCTTAAAATTTCCCCTATGGTATGATTCCATTTATATAAAATTCTAAAAATGCAAAATTATAGAAATGGAGAACAGATTAGGGGGTGTCAGGGGACAGAGACTGAGGAGGGAGAAGGGGAAGTGGGTGTAGCCATAAAAAGGCAAAATGAGGGATCCTTGTGGCAAGGGAATGCTTCTGTATCCTGACTGTATCAATGTCAGTATTCTGGTTTTAATATTGTACCATAGTTTTGCAAGATGTTATGATTGAAGAAAACTGGGTAAAGGGGACATGAGATCTCTCTGATTTATTTCTTACAACGCCATATGGACCTGAAAATATTTCAAAATAAGTAATTTATTTTTTTAAGTAATATTGTATCAGAATGGGCACAAATAAAATAGATTAATGGAATCAAATAGATGCTCCAGATACAAACTCTATCAAGTTTGGTTTTCCAGAAGCAGACTACGAGGCAAGGATATGTGTGAAAATGATTTATTAAGAAGCATTCTCGGGAAAAACTGGTGGCAGAGATTGGTGGTAGGATCAGAAAAGAAAGGAGGCTGTAGTAAGTTGAATAGTGGCCCCCAAAGACATGGTTTTATCCCAATCCTAATCCTACATTGTAAATGTCACCTTATTTGGAAAAAGGGCTGTAACAGTTGTAATTAAGGATTCTAAGATGAGATCATCCTAGATTATCCAGATGGGTCCTAAATCCAGTGACAGTATCTTTATAAGAAACACAGAGGAGACATACACAGAGAAAGAGGAGAAGACCATGTGAAGATGGAGATAGAAATTAGAGTGATGCAGCCACAAGCCAGGGAATGAATAGAGCCACCAGAACCTGGAAGAAGAAAGGACACATTCTCCCCTAAAGCCTTCAAAGTGAGTACAGCCCTGCAAACAGCTTGATTTTGGATTTTTGACCTCTCAGAATATAAGAAAATAAATTTCTCTTTTTTTTTTCTCCCACCCCATTCGTGGTAATTTCTTATGACAGCCCTAGGAAACTAATACAGATTTTGGTACTAGGAAGTGAAGTGCTGCTGTAACAAATACCTAAAACTATGGAAGTGGCTTTGGAATTAGGTAATGGATAGAGGTTGGAAGAATTTTGAGGTGCATGAGAGAAAAAGATTTGAAGAGTCTGCAAGTAGAAATATGGGCTTTAAGGATAATCCTGGTGAGATCTCAGAAGAAAGTGAAGAGCATGGTAGAGAAAATGTCTGTCATCTTAGAGAATGGGGATCCCATCATGACAAGAATGTTAGTAAATATGGATGTTAAAGTCCTTTCTGTTGAGGGCTCAGAAGGAAATGTGGAACATGTTATTAGAAACTAGAGGAAAGGCAATCGTGGTGATACAGTGGCAAAGAACCTAACTGAATTGTGTCCTGTAGCTACGGTGGAAAGCAGAACTTTTAAGTAATGAACTTGGATAATTAGCTGAGGAAATTTCTAAGCAAAGTGTTGAAAGTGTGGTCTGGTTCCTTCATGCCGTTTCTTCAAAAATATGAGAGGAAAGAGGTAAATTGAGGAAGGAACTGTCAGGCAAATAAGAACACAGCACTTGATGACTTGGGAGGTTCTTGGGTTATCCATATTGCAAAGGATGAAAAAATTAGTAGAGTCACTGTTGGGAAAGTATGCTCTGGAGAGAGGGCCAAGGATGCAGCTGGACAAACTTTGTAAAGAGATTAACTATGTGACTCATGGATCCACTCAATCATCTCAGCAGAGCCAGAAGTAGAGACGGGGTTATTCAGACAAGATCTCTGGAGGACTCTCTGTTTATGGCACAGTCTCATGACATACATGGGAGACCCACAAGGTTTCTGAGAATGTTGTATCAGCAGAAACACGGTCAGCTTGGCCTGAAGGGACAGAGACAGGACAAAGTGAAAGAGTGCTGTTGAATTTCCAGAATTCTGTTGAATTTCCAGAACTCTACAGGGCTGTTAAAGCTTCTTAGGTATAAGCATATGCTCCCCTTCAAGAAAAATGAAGAATGACTATAAGGGCAGAGCCATGGACTCAAGAGGTAGAAGCTGGAGGTGTAGGAGCAGAGACCTACCAATCTACCATAGGTGCAGAGGCCTACGGAGCTGTGTGCCCAGATGATGTAGCTTCATAACACAGAATTATTCTCAGGTCTTGAAACAAAATGAAACTGGCCCTGCTGGATTGCTAACTTTCTTGGGACTGATGACTCCTTTATTCCTTGCATTTTCTCCCTTTTGGAATGGAAATGTCTATCCTATTCCTGTCCCACCCTTGTATTTTGTATGTGATCTTCTGGCTTTACAGGTCAATAGATGGAGAATTTTGCCGTTGGATGGGTTATACCTAGAGATTCATTCATATCTGATTTAGATGACTTAGATGATGAGATTTTGGACTTTTTGAACTGATTTAGATGAGGGTTGAAACTTTTGGAAATGTTGGAACGGAGCAAATGTATTTTGCATGTGGGACAGATGTGAATTGTGGGCCAGAGATTGGACTGTAGCTGAGTTGAATGGTGGGCCCCCAAAGTACATGTCCATGTCATAATCTCTGGAACCTGTGAATATGGTCTTATTTGGAAAAAGTTTCTTTGCAGATATAATTAAATTAAGGCTCTTGAGATGACATCAGCCTGGATTATCAGGATGGGTCCTAAATCCAATGACAAGTGTGTGTAAAGAGACACATATAGGACAGAGAAGATCATGTGAATACAGAGGCAGAGATTGTAGTTGTGCAGTCACAAGCGAAAGAATGCCAGGAGCCACCAGAAGCTGGAAGAGACAAGGAAGGATTATTCCCCAGAGTCTTTGGAGGGAGTGCAGCCCTGTCGACAACTTGATTTTGGACTTCTGGCCTCCAGAACTGTGAGAGAATAAATTTTTGTTGTTTCAAGCCACCCAGTTTCTGATAATTTGTTATGGCAACCTTAGGAAAATAATACAGGGACCATGCAAGAGTGCAAAAGCCTGCAAGGTTCCACAGGGTACCCATTCCAGTGATCTATTGTAGCAGATAACTTCTACATAGCAACCAATCCCAAAGCAGTGGCTTAGGACAATAACAATCATTTGTTTTGCTCACAAATTTTGGGGTTGTCTGAGCTTAGCTAGACATTTTTCACTCAAAGTCTCTCAGGTGGTTGAACCAGAGGGTGATTAGAGCCAGGGTCATCTTGAAGGCAACTTCCCTTACATGTCTGGCACCTGGACTGGTAAGACTCAAACAGCAGGGGGCTGGAGCAGGTGGGGTCACTTCGCCATCTCTTTTCCTGTGTATGAGGTACCCACATGATCTCTCCACATGGCAGCAGCAATCTACTGTAGAAGTTGTCACAAGGTACACCCAGATTCAAGCAAAGAGAACATAGACTCTACCTCTTGATGGGTGTGTCAAACAATTTGCACACAGTACCCTTGACTCAATCTAGAGGAGATGGTGAGGTTCACCCCTTAGAATCGTCTTGCTCTGTGCGGCCAGGAAGCTCCAATATTTTACACCCCAGCAACCATCAGTCACCCACCCAGTAAAGGGCTGCCTGAGAAAACATGTTCTCAGATCCTTCCAGTTCTCCATGAGAGTAGGAAACATGGGTTCTGGCAGCCTGAAGGTAGGCCTCTGAAAATTGCAGGAGCTGGCTGTTGGGAGTGAATGCACCTGGGCGAGGCAGCGTGCGCAAGCGTGGTACTGGATCCCAGGGCACCAACACCATCGGGTACATAGTGGCAACTTCATGTGCAGTGCATAGTGCTGGTGCCATTTCACAGAATTTGGGAAAATCAGGATTACTCAGATAAATGGCACTGAGAAAAATGGTTATTCCTTTAGGAAAAAATAAAGGCCCATACCTCTCATCATACAAAAATATAATTTCCAGAATAATTAAAGAGCTAACTATAAACAACAAACTGAAGCATGGGAGGAAAACCTAAGTGTGGTGAAGATGGTCTTTCTAAGCAAGATACAAACCCACAGGCAATAAAGGAACAGACTGACACATTACATAAAAATTAAAATATAGGTATGACAAAAGACAATGTAAACAACTAGACAGAAATTGGGCAAAAATAATTGTCACATATGAAATAGGAAAATATAAGATATTCAGAATGCATAAAGAACTTCCATACATCCATTAGAAAGTGAAAAATAACTAATAGAAAACTGGGCAAAGAATATGAATTGATGATTCACAAACGGACTACAAATGTCAATAAACATATAAGAATAACCATGAATAATTTTACTTCCCAGCAGCATGGAAAGTAAAATTCAGTGGAGACATTTTATCTCCATTAAATTAAATTGGCCAAAAATTTTAAAAGATTGATAATATCCATCATGAGATAGAGTGTGAATACACTTTCAAACATTTAAAATTGGTTGAGCCATTCTGGAGAGCAGTATGGCAGTATTTATCGACATTAGCGTGCATATTGAGTAAAATTCGACTTTGAGGAAACTTGTCAGATATACCCCAACACGCACAGAAAGACAATAGGGCACATCAATGTTTACTGTAGCATTGTTTGTAACAGGTGAAAAAGTAGAAAAAACCTAAGTGTTCACCAATAGGAAAATGTTTAAATAAAACGGAAAGAGAAATACACATAACAAATTATTCCAATAAATAGGCTTCTTCGTTGATTAAAAACACAAGATTTATAGCCAAAAAAAGAATGGAAGAAAAGCAAATTGTAGAACAATATTGTCCCTATGCTCCCGGTTATATTTAAGAAATCCAACCGAAGTGTGTGTGCACACCACGTTGGGATACAGAGGCTCTTGAAGGTTCCACACCAAACTCCTATATGGCTTAATACCTGCAAAGCCTTAGGCTAGGCTTTATACACAGTAAGTGCTATATAAGAGTTGTCTATTTTTTTTTACGATAATGCATTCCTGCATTACTTATGTAATTTAAAAGTAAAGAATATGTTTGCGATTGCATTAATAACTCCCTGCACCCAACTGCCTAACAAGCGCGAGGGCCATTTATTAAAATCTCTCCATCCTGAGAGCCTAGCACGGGGTCTGGCACATAAGGGCCACGTTGTGAACACCTGCTGCGGGGACCAGCCTGCGGCTTCCCACCCCTCCCCGCACCCAAGCGAGACCTCAAGTTGACCTTCCACCCCGAAACTTTCCTCAGCCAGCGCAGCCACCGGCCGCCCAGTACGCAGGCGCGAGAAGGCGGGGCCCAACTCACGGCAGCCCCGCTTTCCGGGCGTGTAGACGTCACTGGACCGCGCCGCGCAATATCTGACGTGCCTGCGGCCCGCCTGCCGGAAGGAAACCCTGGCGGCTAACTATGGCGACGGTGGCGGAGCAGTGGGTGCTGGTGGAGATGGTACAGGCGCTCTACGAGGTGAGCTTGGCGGCCCCAGGGGTCCACGACCACACCCAGCCCTGGGGAGGTGGGACGTTTTGTGTGGATTTTTGGTCTGAGGCCTGGGCAGGCCTGGCCCGGTTACGCCCGGACCCCCGGCGTCCCTCGCTGGAAAGGCTCATAGGCGCACACATTTCCCAGTGGCGGAAAGTAGGGAGGCACGGGCGGGAGCCGGAGGCGGGGGTCTCGTATTGCGCTGCTGCGAGCGCGGAGCCCTCTCCAGGTCCTGCCCGGATACAGGAGAGAGGCTAGTCAAAAACAAGAGTTGGGACTGATGGTAAAACGGAGTGATGAGAGTAGAGTGGAAAATCTCAGTCTGGAGAGGTCCCAGGGAAGACAGGTTCTCGGAACTGTGGAGCAGGGAATAGAGGAAAGAATTGTAATAAGTTGGACTTTGTTTTTGTTGGGACGTGGGGTTAGAAAGGAAGCCGAATGATTTAGGGATGTGAAATAGTTTGTCATTCTTCCTGCCTACGTCCCATCTTCTGTCTTGTAAAGATAAAATTATTTTAGTAAAAATTTAAAGAAAGACCAGTTAGGAGATTTTTTGAAAGGCCAGCTGTTTCAAGTAGGTAAAATAATATGAAATTTAAATGTCAGTCTTGGAGAATGTTCATTCATTTGACATTTAGTGAGTTTCCATGCACTGTGCAATGGAACTTTCTGCGTGTTCTCTGAGCTGTTCAGTACAGTAGCCCACTAACCACATGTGGCTGTTAAGCACTTGAAACGTGGCTAGTGCAACTGAGGGGCTGAATTTTTCATTTAATTTAATTTAGATGTGTATTGAAATAGTTGAATGATGCTAGTGACTACAGTATTGGACAGCAGAGATCTAGATGCTAGGAATAGTGCAATGAGGGAACCGGTAGAAGTCCCTGTGCTTACAGAGCTTACATTCACTTAAAGTGAATCTGTTTTCTTTTGATAATTTTCTTAAAACTTAATATAGCGTTTACTGGTAAGGCTGATGATGCAAGATGTATTATTGCAAAACCCATCAGGACTTTTTGAAAAAAAACAGGAGAGCAAATAGAGCTTAGGTGATGTCCAACCTTAGGTAGATTATAGTGACTAAGAAGAACCACTAAAATCTATGATTTCTTTCTTAGAAATGAATAATTTCTACTATATGTTGTTGCTGCCTTTTTGAAGACTGCCCTTTGACTATGTAACTTCTCATACCCTGGTATTGACCATGAGTGAGACTTGAGAGAAGGTCTCCTTGATGTAACATTTCCTAGGGAAGAAAAGAAGCCACATTTATGATTTTTATTAATTCAGTAGACATTTCAACTTTTCTTAGGATTTCTTTGTGGAGTGGAATGTTTAGTGACTTGGACTTATGTTTGTCAACTATAATCCAATTATTGATAAAACCAAAAGGATTTTTTTAGTAGAGTCCTCATTCTTAAATGAATTATAGTCAGGAGGGATCAGCAAATTTTAAAAATAGTCTTAGATTTCTGGTTTTGCTTCTAATTTCTGTGCACAGTGTATGCAGAATTTGAGGAGTCTTGCTGTGTACCCATACATATGTAACATGTATGTAGTTTTAAAGTTATTTGTCCAATGACCTGAAAGTTTATTTATGAAATAGTCAGCAGTTTCCCTGGTCCCCGCTTCTGAACTTTTTTAACTATTGTGAATCATCATTGCTTTTTTTTTGTCTAATGTTTGAAAATAATTTGTATTTACGTTTCTAAATACCTCTTTTTTTTTAACATCTTTATTGGAGTATAATTGCTTTACAATGGTGTGTTAGTTTCTGCTTTATAACAAAGTGAATCAGCTGTACATGTACATATCTCTTCCCTCTTGCATAAATACCTCTTTTAAATGACTTTTCAATGACAACCTATTGGAATGTAGCACCCGATAACTGACTTATGGAGGTTTAGTTGATACCTGGAATCTTTTATATGCACTTACTGTATCTAGTTGTGTAAGACATAGAAGTCAGCCTGGCTTTTATCCTGGAAATGTTCAGTTGAAAAGAAGACCTGATGTGGATAATTTCATTAAAGTACCTTTGTGGATGTTGACATGGAACACACTACATACTTTCGGGGAACTGTGGTAGAAAAGAGACCTGCTATTTCTTTAAGCACTTATAAAGTCTTTTTTTCTCTGCCACGTTCCAAGGAGAATTTAAAGAGGCCTATTGGGGATACAGGAAATACAGTAAGTTGTGCAAAAGTCTTTGAGAATTATGGAAACTGGTGTCCAAATAATTCTCAATTTATCCATGGTATGTGGGGGTTGTAGAAGGCTTGTGAAGCTGTGAAATGTTTGTTACAGTCATTTCCCACCAGTAAAAATATAAATTACGTGAAGGATCTGATAGTTGATACTGTTTGACTATTGGAATTCTGTGTCAGATTTAATTTTAAAAATTAATTTTATTCCTAAAGATGTTTTTATTCCTAACGCTGCAGTTTTAGAGATTTTTCATGTAGGAGAAATTGCCTTCTGTTAGAAATGGGAAAAGGAATGAGTAGAAATGAAGTGCGCTTTGAAAGTAAATTTTAAGAAGTAATAAATAGGTTAAAGGTCATGGGAGCAGTATATGCAAGTGAATTAAATTTTATGTGCAGGTTTTGCAAATGTTTATTTCACTTCTTGTTTTTGCTTCTGTTTTTGACTGACTCCTAGGCTCCTGCTTATCATCTTATTTTGGAAGGAATTTTAATACTCTGGATAATCAGACTTCTTTTCTCTAAAACTTACAAGTTACAAGAACGATCTGATCTTACAGTCAAGGTAAGAAGTTAAATCTCTATTTTATTATTTGGTGTATGATTATAGTTGCTACATCTTTCGAAAAAGGACTTGTGGTGGCTCAACTATAAATGTTAAAATATTTTCTGGAATGTAAGGAAATCAGGGTAAGCAAAATACGGGGAAGCCAGGGATAAAGTGAATACACAAAGGAGTACCATGTTACAGGCCTTTATACTTTGCTAGGAGTAAACAGCAGCCTGGGAACGTACTAGATGCTGGACGGGAAGCATGGATGCATGCTGCATTTCAAATGTCCGTATACAAGAAAGATTACATGAGTTGCTCGGGAAAAGCACCACTATTCCTGAAGCCTGAATGAAAGTTTTCCCTGTAGTCTTTATAAAGGAAATTCAGAGTTAGAAAGAATCCTCCCCATCCCACTGCTCTCCACCTTCCCACCCCAAATCAAATTTTGATGTGTTCTGTATGGTAAGGGACCCAGCTCAAGCCCAAGCTAGGCAAACCTTAGGAAGCAGAAGTGTCGAGAGGACTTGCAGTCCTGCCCACTTCGAGTCTGTTAGTATGAGGGACCAAGGGGTTTGTGGAATCCCCTACCTTCTCACGCAGGTAGGAACGCTTAGTAACTGTGCCCCAGGTGTGAGAGGAAGAGCAGTTTTGACTGCAGTGTGGTTTCTGTAGCTTGGATTGTTTCCTTATCCGGCCTCTGTAGCAGTGTGCCAGAATACTACTTAGGGATACAGAGATGGTGAGAGATCTTTTCCCCCAAAAATGCCTGAAACTTTGGTTCACAAGGCAGCATTGAGTGCGGCACAATGATGGAGCACAGCTCTTTTCTGGAGCATTCACAGAAGGAAGTGCAAGTGGAATGGAATTACAGCAATGTGGCAGTTGTTTCCCTGGTTTCACTGGCTGCCCCTGCTGTCCTGATCATTCATATTTGTCATGAGATGGTCAGGCAGTATCCCCCCTAGGGGATAAGGGATATGCAGCAAATGGTTCTTAGGGCAAGTAAGTTTTGGAAACCTGGGTAAAGAAGACTAAAGAGGTGTCTCATTGCATGATTTCTTGTAACCTTTAATATGACAGTGGCTATCTGAACTGCTGTTTGGAGAACTGCCCTAAACTTGACCGTAGATCCGCAGCCCCGCCTGTGTTTTATGAATACCGTGTGAGGCGAGTGTGCCGTAGAACACACCTCTGATGGTGTCGCAGCAAGATCGGGCTCTCCGGGCCAGAAGCCCTGTCGCTGCTCTTTTCCCTTGGTATTCAGGAACTCCACGTGAATGATCGTGAGGCCATGGAATAGATTTCTAGCCCAGCTTTTTAAGGGGTTGATCATTCCTAATATTCTTAGTTTAAGTTTAAACAAGTCAGTCCACACAAATATGCATTTTAAAAGAAGGATACTGAAACATAATTTTAGGATAACCCTCTAAAAGCAGAACTTACCTAGAGCAAGACTCAGTAATCACTGACATCTTACCCTAAAAGCTGTGGAAGAAAAAAAAACGATATGAGTGTTTCTAAAGCTTAACTTATGGCAGCAAAGAAGAAATGCCCTTCTCAGTTTTATAGGTCTGCAGAGTCTCTTTTTTTATTATTAATTAATTTATTTATTTTATTTTTGGCTGCGTTGGGTCTTCGTTGCTGCGCGTGGGCTTGCTCTAGTTGCAGCGAGCAGGGGCTACTCTTCGTTGAGGTGCGCAGGCTTCTCATTATGGTGGCTTCCGTTGTTGCGGAGCACGGGCTCTAGGTGTGCGGGCTTCAGTAGTTGTGGCAGGCAGGCTCAGTAGCTGTGGCTCACGCGCTATAGAGTACAGCCTCAGTGGTTGTGGTGCACGGGCTTAGTTGCTCTGCAGCATGTGGAATCTTCCCGGACCAGGGCTTGAACCCATATCCCCTGCATTGGCAAGCGGATTCTTAACCACTGCACCACCAAGGAAGTCCCCTGCAGAGACTCTTGAATACCAGGCAATCTTGAGTTGATTCTCAAATCTGTCTCTGTGGTAGCAAGTGGACAGTATGCATGATACATACTTCAGGCTTGTTCAGGCTGCTGTTCTGTGCAGTCATTGGCAGAAATAGATGAGGAATTTATTGGCTGATTTATTCAGCCAGCATTTTTGAGTGCCTGAGCATCAGGTGAATATGCTCCTAGCCATGCCCTAGAATTGCCTATTCTAGGATTGCCTATTCTCTATTTCTATTGGAGAAAAGTGCACAGAAGCATTTAACAGGAGTGTGAAAATAGAAGTATTGAGAGTGGGCCTATGTAAGGCAAGAATTACTGTGGCTGTCATGTTCATCAGGTGCCTCATCTCATCCTGTACATCCAGACTACATTTTCAAAATTACATTGTTTTCTAGTTCAAGAAAGGATAAGAAACTCAAAATAGTCAAAATACTTGGAATGCATGAAATAACAGGTAAAAGGAATAAAGTGGTTTTTTATGAGAAATTTCCAAACAACTAAATCCTATTACAATAATTATTATAAGAGAGTCTTTTGGTATATTTCAGTTACTTCTGAATCCTTGCCAATGGCTTGTAGAAACAGTGCTTTGTAGTCTAGTTGATCCCTTCCTGTGACAGTCATGCCTGTAAGAACTTAAGGCATGGCTGTCTGTCATATCTTGCAGTAGAGGCTGAGCTCCCTTACCTGCAGTCATGCCTCTCACCTTTGTGTTATAGACTTTTTGTTTTATCATCAGTAGCAGTTATACTTCCTACTTCTCACAGTGAAAAATCCTGAACATAGAAATACAGTTTTTAAGAAATTTCCAGTCAGCCACAAAGCTTCATGGAAAAAGAGCCTTTAGCCTGAGATAAGGAAAGAGGTGAGGGGTTAAGAGCACAAAACTCAATAGTGATTCTGTGTCATTTCCAGGCACAGCAGCTGGACGTGTGTGTCTAGCAGTGTGTTCATTATGATGGTTCCATTACAACGAACAGCTTAGATACCGCTAGAGTTGCTGTCCAGTAATTAGCACTGCACTGTATTTTAACTGCTTTTCTCCTGTAGGAAAAGGAAGAATTGATTGAAGGGTGGCAACCAGAACCTCTTGTTCCTCCTGTCTGAAAAGACCATCCTGCTCTCAACTACAACATCGTTTCAGGGTAAATTGTTTTTGCTAGTCAAGGGCTTATATTTGGTTTCCTGTAGGAAACCAAAGTATACAGTGGTTTATATAGTATTCCTTTTTTAACTGAAATAAGATTTTTAGAAATTTCTGGAGATCAGAAACTGCTTTTTAATAGTCTCCAATTTGGGTTTCTGAGTTTGTCCCTTTTTAAAAATATATATATATATATATTTTTTAAAGTAATACACACATGTAATATTTCAAATGGGAAGACAGTTACAATGAAAAACAGCATTCCTACTTTTTCCCACCTGGATTGTTTCTGATTTTAGATCTGTTGAAGGTTACCTTCATAGCTAGATATTAGCAGTATGCTTACACTACTGTTTCTTGATTGATTAATGATAGGCAGTGCCTGTTGACTTTCACAATATGAATTATGAAACTTCAGCTCACTTATGCTACCTACCTCCTGGCTTCCAATGTTTTACTTATTTTTATTTTTATTTCTTAAATTTAAGTATACAGAAAATATCAGGCACATATGTATCTACCACCCAGAAGTAATAGGTATTAACATTTTGCTCTCTTTACTTTAAATCTATTTTTTAAAAGAAATAAAACATTAGAAATGCAGTTGACCCTTGAACAGTATGGGGGTTAGGGGCCCTGACCCTCTGGGCAGTCAAAAACCTGCATATAAATTAGAGTCAGCCCTCCAGATACCCAGTTCCTCCAGATATGTGGTTCTACATCCATGGATTCAAGCAACTGTGGATCATGTAGTACAGTAGTATCTACTGTTGAAAAAATCTGTGTATAAGTGGACCTGCACAGTTCAAACCCATGTTGTTCAGGGGTCAAGTGTATCACTAAAGAAATCCCTTCCCATCTATCACTTACTCTTGCCTCCCAGGCAAGATAACCACCATCTTGAAGTTGGTAGATGTTTTTCCTTTGCTTATATTTATACTTTTGCCACAGCATGCCTGTTGCCATGAAAGTGTTTAGTATTCTATTTAAAAACATGATGTAGGATAGTCTCCTGAGTATGTCCTTCTACTTCTGGTCTGATCTGAGAGAGGCTTGTATTCTTCACTTTCACGAATTTCTTTAGTCTCATGAAAGTTTTACTTGTCCTGAAATCAGACTTACCAATCATTAATGTTATGGTTATAAAATCCTTCCTACCACAAAGGTCTAATTTGCCTGTTTTCCATATGACAGTTAGTTGTCCCAACATTATTAGTTGAATAGTCCATTTTTTACCTACTGATTGGAAATTTCCCTTCTTTCATATGTCAAGTTCCCTTATAAAGGATCTGTTTCTGGCTTTATTTCTATTCTTTTGGTATATTTATCTCTCCCTGTGCCAGAACCTCGCTTATACCACAGCTTAATAATAGGCCTTGACTAGAGTGAGTCCTTCACCTCCTTGTTCTTCACAATTGTCTAGGCTATCCTTGACTCTTCACTATGAGTTTAGGTTTAGCTGCTCAGATTTGACCAGAAAATGGGTTTGGGTTTGTGACTAGTAATGCATTGAATTTATGGATTAATTTGGAGAGAATTGGTATATTGCTAATACTGAATCTCTTCACCACGTACCTTGTGTGTCACTTGTATACTTAGGTCTTTTATGTCTCTGAGAGAAGTTACATAACGTTCTTCATAAAGATTTTGCTTAACTTTTTTTTTCATACTTTTTATTTGGAAATAATAGTAGATTCACATGCAGTTGTAAGAAATAATACAGAGAGATTTCATATACCCTTCATCAGTTTCCCCCAATGGTAACATCTTGCTTAACTATAGTACAGTATCACAACCAGGAAATTAACATTGCATATCTTTTAATAGCTTCGTCTCTGGGTTCCAAAGAGTTTTCACTTCTGTCATGAGGCATCATTTTCTTCTTGTTTCTGTGTTATTGCATTGGCTAGGATACCTACCATGCAGTGTTGAATAGGAGTGGTAACAAGGGCCTCTGTATCTTGTTCCGGATGGCTTTTAAGGGATAACCTGTATGGTGTTATAGGCCTTCCTTTCTCTTCCTAGTTTGCTAAGGGAACTTTTTGTTAGTTTTAAAGTCAGTGTTAAATTTTATTAATTTTTTTTTTTTATTTATTGAGATGGTTGTGACTTTTCTCCTCTAATCCATTGCTATATTAAATTGTACTGATCGATGTTTTTTACATTAATTAAGCATATACATAAATTTTTATGAGAAAAATTGCAAGCAACCATGCCACTCATCCTCACCCCAGATCTCAGCTCTGTAGACTTGCAGAAAGATGGGAGATTTACTCTCCGGAAAGGCTAAATATCAATTGAAAGTCCTAAGAATGTGTGAGGAGGCGGGTGCCATTCTAGAACAGAAAGCAAGTATATAATGAATAATGGGATGCTAATCCCGTTTCCTCCAACTCAGCTTTCAGAACGTTGGCAACCAGATTTATATCCTCATATACACCTCACTGGAGGATTCCTCTCTGGTGAAACTCAAAGTCAAGAGAATAAAAACAGAAAATTTTGAGTTTGGGGTCTCCACAGATGAATAAACAAGTCTGTGTCTCATTATCATAGAGTGAAGCCCACCATTTACAAAGAAGCCAAGCCCATTTACACAGTGCTTGCAATTAGCATTTCAGTGTCTTACTCTTAAAAATGTGTGGACAACCTTAAATTATGGTCCATTGATTTTCAACAGAATGCTGAGACAATTCAGTAGGGAAAGAATACTCTTTTTAACAGATTGTGATGGGACAACGGGATATACACATGTAAAAGAATGATGATGGACCCTGACCTCACACCATGTGTAAAAATTAGCTCAAAATTAATCATGGGCTTAAATTTAAGAGCAAAAACTATAAGTTCTTAGTTTAGAAGAAAGAAAACAAAAGAGTAAATCTTCATAATCTTGGATTGGCCAGAGATTTTTAGATACCACACAAAAGCACAAGCAGCAAAAGAAAAAATAGACAAACTGGACTTCATTAAAATTAAAAACATTTGTGCTTCAAAGTCCACTACTAGAGAAATGATACAAAACCCCACAAAATGGAAGAAAATATTTTCAAGTCATATATTTGTTAAGGGGCTAGTATCCAAAATATTAAATATATAAAAAGAACTCTTACAACTCAGTGATAAACCCTATTTAAGCATGACTATTTGGTTAATTTTTATTAATTTTTGGATTTTTTTTTTTTTTTGCTAATATTTGGTATTTTTAGCATCAGTATTGAAAAATGAGTTTAGTCTTTTTCTTTTCCCTTACTGTGCTGGCCCAGCTTTGGTATCAGAGGTATATTAGTCTTATAGTTTTCCTGGCAACACTATTTGTGTTTGTTCTGTTGAGCATAGATTTTTAATCATGAATTTAATGTCTTCAGTGAGTTTTTAAAGCTGTTCATATTTCCTTTTTGAGTAAGTTTTTGTTACTGCCATTTAGTAATTGTTCATTTCTTCTTTTGTTTTCAAATGCATTGGCATGAAGTAGTTCATAGAAGTAGTTCATGAAGTAGTTCATAGTAGCTCCTTTCATATTACTTCTTCTGCCCTGGGTCCTGGAGTGTTTGAGATTTTGTGTGCAGTCTCTGTTTCCCACAGCACTCTGGCTCTCCCTAGAGGAAGCTCCACTGACCTTCAAAACCAAATGTTTGGGACTTCCCTGGTGGTCCAGTACGAATCCACCTTACAGTGCAGGGGACCTGGGTTCAATCTCTGGTCAGGGAACTAAGATCCCCCATGCAGTGTTGCAACTAAGCCCATGCACCACAACTACACCGAGCCCACGCGCCTCAACTAGAGAGCCCACGTGCTGCCAACTACAGAGCCCATGCGCTCTGGAACCCCTGCGCCACAACTACAGAGCCCACACACCCCAGAGCCTGCGCGCCACAACTAGAGAAGAGAAAATCTGCACACCACAACTTGAGAGAAGCCCACGTGCCACAACGAAAAATCCCGCATGCCTCAATGAAGATCCTGCATGCCTCAACTAAGACCTGGTGCAGCCAAAAATAAATAAAATAAGTAAATAAATAATAAATTTAAAAAAAACCGCAAATGTTTTGGGGGTTCATCTTCCTGGTGCAGGACATCCAGACTGGGGAACCTCTTGTCGGGCTCAGACCCCTCACTCCTTGGGAAGGGCTTCTGCAATTGTAATTATTCTCCCATTTGTGGATCACCTACCTGCGGGTATCGGTCTTGACTATACCATGTCTGCACCTTGCCTACCCATCTCATTGTGATTCCTTCTTTATATCTTTAGTTGTGGAAGATTTTGTCTGCTAGTCTTCAGGTCATTCTTATTGATAGCTGCTCTGTAAATAGTTGTAATTTTGGTGTGCCCATGGGAGGAGGTGAGCTCAGGGTCTTCCTAGTCTGCCATCTTGGCCACTCCCAATGCAATAAATTATTATTTATTTATTTATTTTTGGCTGCGTTGGGCCTTCATTGGTGCACGTGGGCTTTCTCTAGTTGTGGCAAGTAGGGACTACTCTTCGTTGTGGTGCACAGGCTTCTTGCTGTGGTGGCTTCTCTTGTTGAGGGCTCTAGGCGCACAGGCTTCAGTAGTTGCAGCATGTGGGCTCAGTAGTTGCAGCACACGGGCCCTAGAGCGTGCAGCTTCAGTAGTTGCGGTGCGTGGGCTCAGTAGTTGTGGCTCGAAGGCTCTAGAGTGCAGGCTCAGTAGTTGTGGAGCACGGGCTTAGTTGTTCTGTGACATGCGGGATCTTCCCCGACCAGGGATCAAACCTGTGTCCTCTGCATTGGCAGGTGCATTCTTAAACACTGCGCTACCAGAGAAGTCCCAATAAATTATTTTTTAATTAAGGTGTGTACATTGTTTTTTAGACATAATGCTGCTGTACACTTAATAGACTACAGTATGGAGTAAACATAACTTACATGCACTGGGAAACCAAAAAATTCATGTGGTTCTCTTGATTGCTATACTTGCTTCATTGCAGTGGTCTGGAACCGACCCCGCAGTATCTCTGAGGTGTTCCTGTATACACAATTTTCTTGAGTTCTGGATTCTTTCAGTTGTCCGGTTGTCTGTTCTCCCTCAAGTGCCAAACCTGTTGTTAATGGGGGTCTGTAGTATTAGTTTATTTCTGGTAAAGCACCATTGTCCTATTTCTAAGTTCACTTATGTGATTACTGACTCTCACTAATAGTGTGGTTGTGGGTTTTGGCTGGGAAGGGTTTTATTTTCCCTCCTTTGACTCTTCTGAAGCCTTGTTGTGGAGATGTCTTTCTGTATCGGTTTTATTTGCCTCTGTGAGCAACTTTGAAGTGTCTTCAGCTCCAGTATTCCTGTGTTAAGTGCCCTGTCTGGCTTACTGCTGCAAGCCTGCGTGGGGCACAGGTGCTAGCCTTCCACTTCTCATGGAAACTGTTTTCCTTTCCTGCCCCATGTGCTAGGCAGAAACAAGGTGTCTGCATCCCTACGTCATGCTGGCAGCTTATCGACTCTGGTCAGGGGCTTTGGGTGTACTTATTCCTGATAGTTTGATTTCTCTGTGTGTCACAGTTTTTGTAGAATGGCCTCAACTTTCACAGCAGCAACCGTTAGTACAGACTTGTCTACGTGGATATTTTGTTTTTTCATCTTTTTGTGGGTGCCAACACCTCCACATCAGGGAGGACTTACGAAACTAAAGAAGTCCTGGGAAGTGGGAAACTAAATAACAGTGGATTGTTTGAAAGAGAAGAAGCTCTTGAAGCAATAGGAAAAAAGAAGAAAATATGTAATGAACACCTCTTACAATGACAAGTTGAGAGATGAAGAAATTGAGGCTTATGCAGGCCAGGTAACATCCCTGAGTTTCTGAAGTGGTCAGTAGCCATAATACTGACGGGACCTGCCTGACTCCACAACCATGTTCTTTTCACCGAGTCTTGTGTGAGTTCATCTGCTTTTGTGAATTTACTTCAAGTAGTCATTCTTTTCCTTCCCTGGTTTCCCAGCATCTTCCGTTATTTTTCTCATAGAAAACCAGTTCTGTTAAAACATACCAGTGAGAGTGGTGTTCCCCCGTCTTTTCTGACCAAAGTGCATTTTACAGAGCAGCCCAGTGCACAGAGCAACGCATGTGTAGAACAGTTCCGTGCCACCGTCCTTTCCCTGGCCCTGTTGGTGCATTTCCATTCCATCCTATTCTTATGGTTTACTTTAGGTGAAATAGGCTGGCTGTGACTAAGTGAATTGATCTCACAACCCTTTAATAGCTCATGTCCCATAGTTTGGCCAGTGTTCTTGAAGCATGACTTAAAGCTAGAGTATTTGTCAGCAGAGGACATAATAGGTTGTCTCCTCAAGAGCCCATCTCTTGTCTCAGCTGAACTCAATCCATGCTTCTCCTATGCAACTGGCCACTCTATTTTCCCCCCTTTTTGGATGAGGGGGATTCCTTTTAAATGGTATTCCAGCATTAACTTTAGAAATTGGGAACAGCGCTTACTTATTTTGGTGGCTTCCTGTAGGTAACATGTAATTTTTTTTTAATATTTATTTATTTTTATTTATTTATTTATTTTGGCTATGCCGGGTCTTAGTTGCTGCATGCGGACTTCTTAGTTGCTGCATGCAGACTTCTTAGTTGCAGCGTGCATGCGTGATCTAGTTCCCCACCAGGGATCAAACCCAGGCCCCCTGCATTGCGAACGCAGAGTCTTACCCACTGGACCACCGGGGAAGTCCTAGTAACATGTATTTTTAAACCACTTAACTGTAAGATTGTTGCTTGCTCTGCCTCTTCATACCTTTGATCTTGATCTTTTTATGTTTCCTCCCTGTTTGTCTCATTCCAGGTACTTTATTTAGCAGCTTCTTTCTTAAGTGAGTTTTAAAGCTAAAGCAGCGGTGTGCCAGTAATCTGTTCATCGTGGAATTCCAGCTCACTTTTCTATCTGAGTCGTGCAGGGTGACCTACTAAGAGTAGAACTAATGACCGAGTGTCTGATTTTTAATATACTCTTGTCTAATTTTACTTTTTAAGAATAAAAAGAGAGATAGGAGGCTAGAATGCAAACAGAGTAGAATGGCAACACTTGTGTGTCCTGTCGCCTTCCCTCTTCTGGACAGCTGATAATGTGTGTCCTGTAACAAGAATGACTGCTGAAGTATACCACTCTTGTCTCTTTCCCCAGCCCTCCAAGCCATAACATTGTGGTGAATGGAAAAGAATGTATAAACTTTGCCTCATTCAATTTTCTTGGACTGTTGGATAACCCTAGGCTCAAGGTAAGTAGCACATATGCTGAAGTGGACAGATAACATGACTGACATAAGCATCTGGACATAAAATAAGAGACAAATGCAGAATATCAGAAAGGGCTGTGTAAGTACTTACTCTTTACTCTTTAGTGACAGAGCTGTAACCTAGTTTTCAACAAAGGGAGGCAAGGGTGTCCTAATGTGGCTTAGTGTTGGGTGACAACCAGAGAACTATATGAACCAGACCCAGGTAATAGTTGGAGACGTATCTAGGAAATTGCTTCATCTCCTGTTGGGATTGTGGGCCAGTAAACATTTTTTGAGGAAAGACCTATGCCCACAAATGCCAGAAAGTGCGAATGCATTGAGTTAACCAGGTTTTAATGATCAAGCTAATATAACTTTTCCATGTTTTAAGTCGTATACCTAAGTCTTCCCATCCCTCTTTTCTTCATATCCTGTTAGAATGGTCTTAGTACTAAGAAAGGGAAAGCCAGGGTACTGGGGAGCTATGTGGGTTAAAGAATAGGAAATGTCGTTTTTAAACTGTCGAAGATATATTATTACAGTCTAATTTTTTTTTTTTTACTTTCACGAAGGCAGCAGCTTTGGCATCTCTAAAGAAGTGTGGTGTGGGAACTTGTGAACCTAGAGGATTTTAGGGCACATTTGGTATGTTTTCTGTTTTTTTTTCAGACTCCTGCTTTCAAGAATTAAGATTCAGTTTGATTTCAGAACTCCTTGGAAAAGGTATCCTTAATGAGTTGTGGTAATAAGCTGGCGAACTTCCTAGATTTTGTGTTTGAGATCATTGGTAGGAGATGCACTGGTCTGGGGCTGACTGTCCCTGTGGAGAAGAGCCATAGGTACCTAAGGCACACTGTCTCAGTAGGGCGAAGCCCGAGCTCTTGCTGCATTTGCCCCAGGAGACAGTGGTGTGAGGAAACTGTTTCTGCCGGGCATGACAGTTGTAAGGGGAGGCGTCCGGCTGTGAGTGGCTCTGCTCTTGGTAGTCGTGCAGGAACCCAGATTCTCCCTGTCTCGTTGCTCTAGGCCTGAGGGCACCATCTTTGTCTGTGTGGCCGAAGCCAGGTGATGAGTATGGGGGAGCAGGCGTGCAGGGCATGGGTACCTGTTCAGGTGGGCGGGTGGGGTTGCTCATCATTCTGCCCACATTCTGTTGGTGAGAACATAACCCAGGTCACGTCTCCCAGCAGAGGGGCTGGAAAGTTGCTCTAGCTGGGCGGCCACCACGTGCCGGGAGGAAAGTGAGAACGGATTTGGGGAATGGGGCAGGTCATACACTGTGTAGCCCTTTTCTTTCTGGAATGAAGACAAAGGATCATTGATTTCCTTGTGTGTGAATGACCTGGAGATGGGCTAACTACATATTAGGATGAGAGTGTGATTTCAAACACTATGAACTCCCTAAATCAGAGTCATCAAAGAAGACCCTGGAATTTTATGGTGGTTTTTTATTAAACGTATATTGTTCTTTGCTTCTGAAAATTTCAAAAATGTTGTTAAATAATTTTCCAAATGAGTGTATTACTGGAAATAACATTCTGGTTTACAAAATGTCAGAGGGTAGGGACAATGGGGCCAGGGAAGTCTCTTTTGTCTTCTCTACTCATTTTCATTTCTGGGTCTTTGTTGTTTTCACTTTAACAGTTAAGATGTTTTTATTTAAGGGAGCACCTTTCTTTATCCCTTAGCTAATTTAGTGGTTAAATTATTTTTATTGGAAACAGATGATGGGAGTTGGTGTCCAAGAATCCTACAGCTGGAAAGGATCTTTAAAATCTTGTATTCCAGCATCCCAGCTAGTCAGAAGAATAGAAAGCTCAGAGAGGTTAAGTGACTTCCTCATGGTCACATAGCTAATTAATTTCAGCCCTAAAACTAGAAAATAAGTATTCTGATTTGCAATATTAATGGCAAGCTCAAAGACTTAAAAGAGCTCAGATCAGAGGCTCCCTCTTTCCTCTAGCCTAGTGCAAACATGATTTGTTTGCCTGCTTTTTATTGGTAGGGTATTATTTCCTTCATAAGAATTAGAAAACCAGAAAAGGCATTTTTTTTACAGGGTTGTTTGTTGTAATCTGATCAACAAGGCTTTCTTTCCATGATCTGCTTGCGGGGTAAAGAAATTTTTTCTTGAAAGCCTCTCTTTCTAGTAGATTTTATTTGCATGTGTGGCCTTGGCTCTTGCTCGGGAGTTAAATCTGAGAAGACCGATAAGAGATTTATTGCTAAATTTAGTGGAAAAAAAGTTTCAAATCTTCAAGACCAGTTTTCCCAGAGCTATGGAAATATGTTGTTTTAATTGCCCAGTCAATTTTTCATTTGGGTCACCTGAAATACGTGTAATAGGATGCTGTGTGCCTCTAAACTTGGGGGGGGGGTCGTTAAATTAATGATTTAAAAATTTTTTAATTTAAATATAGTTGACATACAATATTATGTTAGTTTCAGGTATACTATATAGTGATTTGACATGCATGCATTATGAAATGATCACCATGGTAAGTCTAGTAATTGTCTGTCCCCAAAGTTATTACAATATTTTTGGCCATATTCCTTATGCTGTATGTTACATCACCATTGCTTATTTATTTTATAACTGGAGCTTTGTACCTCTTAATCCCCTACACCTAATTTTCCCCACCCCTGATCCCCTTTCCCTCTGGCAACCACCCCTTTGTTCTGTGTATCTATGAGTCTGTTTTCATTTTGTTTTATTTTGTTTGTTTGTTTTGTTTTTTAGATTCCACATATTAGTGAGATCATATGCTATTTGTCTTTCTCTGTCCAACTTATTTCACTTTTCATAAAACCCTCTTGATCCATCCTAAATTAATTTTCTTGATTGAATAATTCAATCCATGATATAAACCTCAAAGATTTAAAGAGATAGTGAAGTCTTCTCCCCACTGCCATTCCACCCCCAAAAAAGCCAGCTGCTATCAGTAGTTTCTTGTTCATTCTTCCAGGCTTTTTTCAGTGTGTGCAAACCACTTCCATACATTTTCCCCCCCGTTTTACAAAAATGGTAGCATACCACATACGTGTGGTGTGCTGTTCAAGTGCGTTTTAAATTTAAATTGGATTTCATCTTTCAAGTGTCTGAATAGGCCACCAGAGTCAATATAATGAACACATAATTGTGTATTAGCTACTCTGAACTACTTACTGGTCACTGTGTCATCCTTATCCTAATGTAGTTGAAGGTTCAAACAGACTGTGGTATCTGGACAAAGGTTGAAGGTTAATTGGCAGTGTGATGGTTTTGTAATAAGACACCAAACCTACAGCTTGGAGTAATGTGTATTGTTTTTTGAGTACATTGTCCTTCCTGTAAACTTGTTTTGTTCCTTTTCAGCAGTTGCCCATGCTTGCTTATCATCTTTTTTCCTTTCTTTATGTGTATATCGTATGTATTTTTACTTGGTTTTCCAACAGGGTATTTTCTGTGTTTTTCCTTATTCTGGAACTAATCACTTAAATTACTGTAGTTGTGTTAAATTACCTTGAAATTTCAGTGTTAGATAAGTTCAAGAAGCTACTTGAGGTCAGCTAAGGCTATATTTTAAATCTCTAAAATACCCTTGGGACTTCCCTGGTGGCACAGTGGTTAAGAATCCGCCTGCCAATGCAGGGGACACAGGTTCGAGCCCTGGTCCAGGAAGATCCCACATGCCACGGAGCAACTAAGCCTGTGTGCCATGACTACTGAAGCCCGTGCACCACAACTACTGAAGCCCGCGTGCCTAGAGCCTGTGCTCTGCAACAAAGAGTAGCCCCCACTCGCCACAACTAGAGAAAGCCTGCGCACAGCAACGAAGACCCAACACAGCCAAAAATAAATAAATAAATTTATTTTAAAAATAAAAAAAATAAAATACCCTCTATAATTCAATTTTTCTGAATATTTAGGGTACGTTTGCCCTTTGTACTGAGCATTAAAGCAGAAGTGAACTTCCCTTTCCTCTCATTTTAGTAGCTTACATGTGAGGCTAGGGTCTCTTTCCCAGGCCCAACCAAAAGGTTGCTTTTGATTTTGGCTTTTTCTTTTCCTGGAAGTACTAATATCACTCAGGCATCTGTTTTCAGTGATGAAAATGCTCCCTCTTTTAGCTCTTTTCTCAACTTTTCAGATAGTGAATGAAAATCACTTATTGGAAAAGTAAATTTCCTTATTAAAACATTTTCTGTTTATTATTTCATAGTAACATAATAGATGATACTAGATGATTAACACAGAAAAAGAAAATTGACAGTTGAATTAAAATTCTTCTAGTTTCTTAGGCTAAATGTTCTCCTGCCTCCTGAAGGCCCAGCAGGTTCTTAAAATAGTCTTGTGAGGACTGTGTGGATCCGAAGTTTTCCACCTTCTCATCTTATTGTTTTAATGTGTAGTTTAGAATCAGTCAAGTGATTTTATCAGGTTGTGGAGCCTTCCTTTCCTCTAAGGCTAATGGGGCCCCTATGCACTTTGATAGTTTCTCTTGTTGAACCTCTCTGATTGTTTTGTTTGTAATGCATTCAGATCTCATTTACATGTGGTTTATCCCTGTGCCTGGGATCTGCTTTGCATACATGATGCCTACTTGACTCTTTGGTCTTAAACTAAATCAAAAGACAATTAGTGGCAGAGTTTCATGGTGAGAGATAGTGGCATGTAATTGTGTTCTAGAGCCAATAGTAAACAATTGTTCATTTGTTTATTTTAAAAAATATTTTCTCTCTGTTGTAGGACCATGACTACATGTTTTAGTAGGAAGGGCATTTGGTCATAAAATTCCTAGATCTGCCACTTCTTCCTACCAGTCATGGAATTGTAGTTTTCGCAGTGTACGCAGGGAATGATCTTAGTTGCACAACTTAGAACATTTTGGTAAGAATCACATAAGATACCGTATGTGAAAACATTCTGGAAAACATTCAGCACTGTTTTTAATGTTCTAATGAGTACATAGGTGATATTTGTACTTTTAAGAAAATTGTCCAAGTCTCAAGGGATTTAAAAAAAGTATGTAACACAAAAATATGGAGATTTTAAGAGAAAATATAGTTGGTTGTTTTTAAACTGTTCTAAAGTTGGGTATTTCATAGTCTTTCCTCTGAAAAACAATCAAGAAGGCCATAACACCTCCTTTTATTCTGATAAATAGGAACTTGAACAAGTGGCTTTAATATAAGATAGTCCTTAAATATCCAGGATTTGGATAACTTAATTAGCAGATAGCGTACCTTTTTTCCTTCTAAAAGATTACTTTTTTTTATTCTACAAATATTGAGTTAATTGAACAAACACCAGCATGTTGCTTTTTCGATGCCAGACATCGTTCTGAGTGTTTTATAAGCATTCTCTTGCGGTTCTCCTAACAATCCTTTGAGGCAGGTAGAACTGTTAACCATTTGACAGGGGAAGGACCTGAGAGGCACAGAGCAGTTTTGGGCCTGTCCATGGTTCACACCTGGCAATGAGGGAGCCCAGATCTGAACCCCCTGTGATGACTGCCATGGCCAGGCCTTGTGTTTGGTGTGGGGCATCCTGCCCTGGCCTTGCCTCCCATCTGTTACGTTCTGGTGAGGGAGCAGGTGCCAGAAAGGGCAGCAAGTGCTGAGAAGACACAGAGGCTTTCTGGTCACCTTCCTCCGTGGCCTCTTGCCTACCATATTGGTTCCTAACAGTGAATGAGAGAATGACGCATGCAAATCTGTGGCACTAATTGTTGAAATGGATCATACACACAGAAGATAGGCATCCAAAGTTAAAGAACATGCCCTGGTAGTTTTTCTGTTTGCTGCCTCCCCCGCCCTTGGGTTAAGAGTTTCTTCCTTGCAGAGTAGCTATCAGACATCAAAAGAAGTTATGCAACTGTCCGTGTTTACCTGTCACAAAACCTGCTTTGCAAGGCTGACATCAGCTAAAACCCAGTGTCTTTAGATAGGAGGAGGAAAGGCCCATCTTTTTTAAACTTTTGGGACTAGGCAAGAACCAGTAAGTCATTGATTTATTGTAGAGGGATTCTTCTTACCACTTTATGGCAATGACATAAAAATGGCTATGAGTATGTATAATGAGAATACTAACATAATTTTTATCAACTGGGTAGCTAACTCTAAAGCCCTAAAACAAAGCCAAGATTGTTTTACTGTTTTATTGCTAATCAATGAGGAGAGTCATTTAGAGCTACAGAATGATTTAAAATCCTTTTTTGTAGTTGGCAAAAACAGTTTGTCTGTATCCATAGCATGTTTTTTTCTTTTTAAAATGGAGATACTGAATGAGAGCAATTCACTGTGGCTTGGGTTGTCCATCTGCTAGCTAAATTGTTGAGATTTGGGATAGATAATTCCCAGTTCAGAGGCAGCATTGTAATTTGAAGGAGGCCTCCTATGGGGGACCTGGCCTCCTGTCTCATCAGAAGTGAGAGGCAGCAGAGTGGTGGGGACCTATCTGTGGGCAGGGTGCTCAGAGAGCGCTAACAAAGAGGAAAGGAAGACATGCCTGAGACACGCCCGTGCTCAGCTGCATGGACGTAGCTGGTTCTCTGGTGCTTTGCTGCTTTCCTCGTTCTTGCCAGACTTTGCCTGCAACACTTCCCTGGCAGCATATCTCGTGGAAGGGCGGGCAGTCAGGAGCAGGATCAAGTCTTCAGACTTGGTGGTGTTGATGTCACAGATTTGATGCTTGAAGAGCTAAGCACTCTTTTGGTGCCATTTTGATCAACCGGGATGCATTCTTCTACACGTTACTGTGAAATCTCATATTTATTTAGTGTTGCTCTCATGAAAGTGTCACTTCTATAAAAATGACTACCTGATTGGTAATGGAAATCAAATGGTATTTCATGTGTTTTTTATGCAATAAGCTATGTTGGTATACATTTTAACTTATAAATGGGAAGAAGCATGCCTAGTTGTTTATCATTACTTGATGGGATAAATTGGAATGGGATAAATAGTTCATTTTCACAATTCTATATCATCCTTTAAGAAGTCTACAAGTGAAGTGGTCTTCAATTTATTTTATTATTTGGATATTGCTGCTAAATTTTCTAATTCCTCACTATACCTCTCTTGCCATCAAACTGAGGTGTAGTTCGGACCCTCTGTGTCGTCTCATCTCTCACTCAATAGCTGGCGCCCACCCCAGCAGCCTTTGGTTCACAATCGAGGGACCTCTGTGCCTTTAGTCAGAAGTCACTGTGAATGTGTTGTAGTTCTGAGTGTAGAAGGGACCCAAGTGCTTCAGACCAGGGGAGTGAAGGCACAGCTTAGCCTTGTATCTGCCCTCTGGGCTCCGAGTTCTCCATTGACAGCTGCCAGATGCTTCTCTTAGCTGTCTCACTTTGTCAAGTGGCAGAAACCCTATATTTCTCTTTGATCCAGTGCTTATCAGAGTATTTTTATGTGATACTTACTAAATGTTTGATTAACAATTGAATGAGATTGTTGGACAGCCCTCATTTAACTACTTATTAAAATTTAGTCCTTTGTGAAGTTGTATCTTTTATAATTCTTAATTTTGTCTTTTACTAGTTAAAAAGCATCACAGTAAGATTAACTTGCCTCTGATAAATCAGTGAGTGGGTTTACAGATTTTAGACACTTTATTCAAATGTTCTAAAAAGTTGTTTATTCCTGTTGCTGAGCTGACCTTACTCACTTGTTCCTCCCTGGAAGTTGGTGGAAATCTCACACTTAACAGCTAACCAGGTCTCTGTTGGAAATATTTAGTCCACTCAGTGTCCAGCCTTGTATCCAGCTGGGTTAAGTTGTTTCTTTTGTATATCTCAGTCCTGCAGGTCTTTTCCCTCTCCCCCTTCTCACCAGGAATGTCTCTGGTAGAGAGGGGCATACTTGGAGGGAAGGCTGATGCTGAAGGGGTCTCCTGGAGCGAGGCTCCCAGCCACAGGTCCTCGACATCTGAGCCGGAGGGCTCTGCCGGGCCATCAGCCCTCTCCACCGCCCCTCACTGGGGAACGTCTGGGTCCCCCTGCCACTGCCTACACTTCTGAGTTCCCCGCAGTGGACATGCCGTGGCTCTGAAAGTCTGCCTTTACTCCTCAGAGTTCCTCGTTTCTCCCATGAAGCTCCAAGGCTGGAGGGGCCTGGCTGCATCCTTCCTGTATCAACTTCTGAGTTCTCTTTGCGCAGAGCATGTGGTAAAACTCTGATCTCGTTCTCCAGACTTGGGTCCTGCTGTAGTTAAAAGAGCTAAAGAAAGTTTAAAAAAATTTTCTCTGCCTCATTTTAAGACACTTGGAAGTTTTCTAGTTCACAGCCAGCTGGTACACTATTTATTTTAGACATTGCTGGTCCCTCCATCCCAGGGTGTGAAGCCTCATGGCTTAGCCTGGGAAGGTGAAAGGCTATATGGAACGATGATGTAAGAGAGAAAAAAAAAATACCAGTTTAATAATTACAGTTTATCCCTATAATTACATCAACATTCTTCTTAAGCTGCTTCCATAAAAGGACCATATTTCTCTTTGTACTATACGTTTGAATTCACCAGTACACTGCAAAAGAAATTTAGACAGAAACTCAGTACTGCAGAGTGATGGCAGGTGCCACAACTAAGTGCTGACACAAACTGTTAGAGGAGTGACCACCACAACTGAAAAAGTTCCTGTCTCTTGATGCAGAGTATGTGGGGTTCTTTTTAACTTAACTACTTTTCTTTTTTCTTTCTTTTCCTTTTAAAAGCTGGTTGACAGTTGTCTTCATGCCTGGTTTGGTCACTTCTCCTAAAATGCAAAACGGCGTTAATAAGTTAATGTCGTACATTGGTAAAGTCTTGGCATTGTTGGTTGAGGGAAGTTAAAGCAGGCAAGGTCACTGGACCTTGAATTCTTATTGCTAGAGTGATATAAAAGCAAAACCTAGAGTCAGAGCTGTCCCAGTCACATATTTATAGACAAATGAGTAGCTGATTCAGCTCACAGAGTATAGAAACAGTTTTGGCCCAGAATTATCTTAGTAGATATTGTATGACTTGTAACTTAAGAACAATTACATTTTGACCACAAGGTGACAGTATTAATAGCTAAACTGCTTATGTTATTTTATTTATTCTTTAGTCAAAGAAAAAGAATTATGAGACAGTTTAACCATTTAACTTTGTACTCTTGAACTAGATGTGCACTTGGATTTGGAAGACCGCCTGGCAAAATTTATGAAGACAGAAGAAGCCATTATATACTCATATGGATTTGCCACCATAGCCAGTGCTATTCCTGCTTACTCTAAGAGAGGGGACATTGTGTTTGTGTAAGTAATCTTTACTGACATTTCTTATCAGAATTCCTTTGGAAATAATATTGGCCCTCCTAGAGAATTCCTTTGTTAGAGGTCATCTGCCTAAAATAATATTGATTTTTTTTTTTTCATTTTTAAAGAAATATATAGTCACCCAGCCAAGTAGTTCTGCAGAACTAGTGAGACCTCCACTGGAAGGATGCCTTAAGGTGTCGGTACTTTGTTATCTGCCATTATGATTTTATTTATTGATGTTGAGAAGACCAAACTTATGTAGGAGCAGACCAGCCCTCTGTTTTCCCTGTGCAGCTCTGTGACAGTGTGGTGTCCTTGTGAGTCCATGGTCGTAGCCCACATAGCCACTCATACTACCTGATAAAGTCACTCCACTTCTCAGTACCCTCGCTGCAACTCTTGGTCTCTGCTGATCTTGCTTCATGGCTTGTTAAGAATATAGAAGTCATGAGTTGCAGACTTCCTTAACTTTCCAGGAACAAATTACACACTTGCATACATGTGCACTAAATGTATGGTGTTGCTTTTTACTGTGGAGGGGAAGAGCAGAGAGGAATAGAGTGAGGGCTGGCATAGCCCAGGCAGCTGGTTATACCCGTCAGGAGCACCTGCCACTAGCCCGAGCCTCTGTTATCTTTTGAGTGGACAATTAAATGACTCTCTTAATTTAGGTCTCAGAGTGACTTTTGTTTCCTCTTTTCCTTTTTGACACCATAGCCAGACACTCCATTTAAGAGCTTCCATTGTTCCTAAAATAAATATCCAAGTTCTTATTATGATCTTGTACATTCTAGACTACTGTTTTAGGCCCATTTTCTACCATTTCCCCTTAGGTGGTCATGCTGTGTAGCCTTACCAGCCTTATATGCTAGTTTCCCCTCAAGGCCTTTGCACGTGCTAAGACCCTAAGTCCCTACGCCTAGAACGTTGTTCCTCCTCTCATCTCCTACTTAATTCCTGCTCATCCTGCACATGTACCACCTCTGCAGGAAAGCCTTCCCCAAGCTCTCAGACCAGGTCAAGACCCCTTGCTGCATGTGGAGAAAATTTTACAGCCAGAGGAGTTTGGTATCCTTGTGAATCCATGACCACGCAGGCATTTACGTGCCTGTCAAAATCACTGTTTCTCAAGCCTCCCTTAACTTACATATGCAGGTGTGTGCGTGTGTGCTCATGTGCGCCCGCACCGTCTGCTCTTGGCTCAGCTTGCCTCACGCTCACTGTACTCTTTTACACCACTTTCAACGGTTCATACCAGCCCGTTGCCTAGGATAGCATGTGCCATTTAGTGGTGCTCAGTAAATACCTTCAGTAAGAGAATGAATGGAGGCTGGAGCGCAGAAGAGGGGTCCAAGTGACTGGACTTCAGAGCCCGGCTCACCTCAGTCCCTGTACCATCCTGCTGCTTCTCACTCACTGTCGGAGCACCTGTAGTGCAACAAGCTCAAGCACACGCTGCAGGGCTGGCTCTTCCTGGGGGTTTTCAGCGCGCTTGTGTCCCATTCTTCTCCACAGCCCTGTGACAGTTACCTGGGAGCACTCCAGCACATGGCCTGGGCCTGAGTAGAATTGTTTCCCAATGTGACCATGAAAATGAATGTTTCTATTAATTTCTTGCACATAGTTTAAAAAATCAGTAATAATAAAGACTCATCACAAATTTGAGAGTCAGTGATTTAAACAGTGATTCTAGGTTTTTAATAAAGCATAGTTGCAGACAGCTACAATACAGTGTCAGCCAATATCGCTTTATACAAGCCCCCACCATAAATTCCTTTTTGAGTTTAAAGTCCAGAAGAAGTTTACAGTTACAGTTGAACTTGTATGCTTCCTTTGTCAGATAATAAATACTATATTGTCCTTTTGGTTTTCACTGCTAGGAAACCTAGTCTAAACTCACTTTCAAATCTTATGCCTGGTGTCTTAGAACTTCAGTTTCTAATGAGTCATCAGACAACTTAATTATTCCCTTATACATAATTTTAAATATTCCACCTGAAATTCATTTGAAAGTAGGAACACTAGAGGTAAAAATGGTGTTTAGTAAATTATTTGACAAATTGTTTTTGATAAATTCATTAGGCATAGACAATATGTTCGATGTTTTATTTTCTTTCTTTTGTAGTAAACAGTGATAATGCTTTGCCAGTAGGTCTCAGAACAATGGTTGTTTATATACCTAAGTCTTTCCTTGTCACTCTGTATATTACTTTGTGTACCCTTTTCTAATGAAATGTTTTATATTGAGATAATTGTGGATTCACATACACTTGTAAGAAATAATACAGAGATTTTATGTGCCCTTTACCCAGTCTTCCCCAATGGTCACCTCTTGCAAAACTGTAATACAGTTTGAAAAGTGGGATGTTGACATTGATAAAGTCAAGATAATCCCTCTTGTTGCCACACCCATATCCCTTCTACCCTACCCACTCTTTAGCCCCTGGCAACCACTAATCTGTTCTCCATTTCTGTAATTTCATGATTTCAAGATTGTTGTACAGGGACTTCCCTGTTGGCGCAGTGGTTGTGAATCCGCCTGCCAATGCAGGGGACACGGGTTCGAGCCCTGGTCCGGGAAGATCCCACATGCCACGGAGCAACTAAGCCCGTGCGCCACAACTACTGAGCCTGCGCTCTATAGCCCGCGAGCCACAACTACTGAAGCCCGCATGCCTAGAGCCTGTGCTCTGCAACAAGAGAAGCCACCGCAATGAGAAGCCTGCGCACCGCAATGAAGAGTAGCCCCCGCTCGCCGCCAACTAGAGAAAGCCCGTGCACAGCAACAAAGACCCAACACAGCCAAAAATAAATAAATAGATTAAAAAAAAAATGTACAAATGTGAGTCATACAGTAGGTAAAACATTTGAGGATTGGCTTTTCTCATTCAGCATTAATTATTTGGAGATTCTCCAGGGTTGTTATGTGAATCAAGAGTTTGTGCCTTTTGATTGCTGAGTCATATTCCATGGTATGGATACACCACAGTTTGTTGAACCATTCACCTATTAAGGATATCAGAGTTGTTTCTAGTTTGGGGCTATTACAAATAAAGGTGCTGTAAATATTCATGTATAGCTTTCTCTGTGAACATACGTTTTCATTTCTTTGAGGTATATGCCAAGGAATGCAGTTGCTGGTCATAAAGTATTGTGCGTTAAGTTTTTTAAGAAATTACCAAACTTTTCCAGAGTGGCTGTATTATTTTACATTTCCATGAACAGTGTATAAGTGATCTAGTTTCTCCAACATCCTCAGGAGCATTTGGTGTTGTCGCCTTTTTTTTTTTTTTTTTTTCTTTAGCCATTCTCATAGGTGTGTACAGATATCTCATTGTAGTTTTAGTCTATATTTCCCTGATGCTACCATACTTACTGTTTTTAGGCTTTGGTCTTGGCATCAGGGTAATACTTCATAAAGTCAATTTGAAAGTGTTCCCTCTTTTATTTTCTGGAGAAACTGTATAAAACTGTTGTTAATTCTTTAAATGTTTGGTAGAGTTCTCCAGTAAAAACAGCTGGACCTCGAGATTTTTTTTTTTTTTGGAAGTATTTTTACTATGAATTTAATTTCCTTAGTACTTGTAAGGCTATTCAAATATTGAGTGAGTTGAAGTAGTTTGTGTTTTTCAAGGAGTTGGTCCATTTCTTCTAAATCGTCAAATTTGTATGTGTAGCATTGTTTGTGATATTCCCGTACTATCCTTCTAATGTCTGCAGATCCCTGTTTCCTTCCTAACTGGTAATTTCTGTCTGCTCTCTTTTTTGTCATTTTTGCTAGAGATTTGTCAATTTTATTGATCTTTTCAAAGAATCAGCTCCTTGTTTCATAGATTTTTCTACGTTGTATTTTTGTTTTCATTTCTACTGATTTCTGGTATTATTTCCTGCCTTCTGCTCATTTGCAGTTTAGTTTGCTCTTTCTAGGTTCTTGAGGTGAGAACTTCAATTACTGATTTGAGACTTTTCCTCATTTCTAATGTATTAGTGCTATGAATTTCCCTGTCATCACTGCTATAGTTGTGTTCCACAAATTTTGATGCGTTTATTTTCATTTTCGTTTAGTTCATTTTTGTGTTTTATTTCTCTTTGACCCATGAGTTATGTAGAAGTGTGTTGTTTAGTTTCCAAGCATTTGGAAATTTTTAATTTGTTACAGTTTGTTTTATGGCTCATGATGTGGTCTATCTTGGAATATGTTCCATAGTCACTTAAAAAAGAATATTCTGGCAAATACAGAGAAAAGGCCACATGAGGACACCAGTGAGAAGGTATCACTCCATGATAGGACACATGTGATTAATTTCCTTCTTTATACATTTCTGTTTTTCATATAATAGTATTCAATGATCAAATGTTACACTGATCATTATTTTTTAAAAGTCACTGATATGCAAATTAAAAACCAGAAAAAAACATACAAATTGTTCATTTGCCACTTCTATCCTTTAATCCAGTAAGAGAGAGCGCTAGTTTTGCATGTCAACTTCCTAAGGTATACTTACATAAAAGTTTTAGTGAGACAAAAAGCAATTTACATATGAAACTTTATTTACCTTTTGAGAGAAATTTTTTTTTGTCATTATCATTAAATAGAAAAAAAAATATTCTGCTGAATGGAGTGTTCTATAAACGACAATTAGATCTTCCTAGTTGATGGTGTTATTGAGTTCTTCTATATCCTTGCTGATTTTCTGTTTGGTAGTTCTGTCAGTTGTTGTAATTTGTCAGTTTCTTCTTTCACTTTTATCAGTTTTTGTGTCTTATCTTTTGTAGCTCTGTTATTTGGTGCACATTTAGGATAAGTTTTCCTGGTTAATTGAGTCTTTTTATCATTATATAACATCCTTCTCTGTCTCTGGTAATTTTCTTTGTTCCAAAGTTTACTTTATCAGATATTAACATAGGCACTCTGCTTTCCCTTTTGAATGTTTGCATGTGTTTATTGTATGTAATATATATGTATACCCTTACTACCTATATTATTGTATATAACATACATACATATATATAGCATATAACTATATATATATACATATAACTACATGTGTGTGCTCATGTGCGCCCTCAGTGCGCCCTACACACACACATTCCCTTACTACCCATCTCATTACATTTGAAGTGAATTTCTTATAGGCAGCATGTTTAATCCACTCTGCCACTCTGTCTTTAAATTGTATATTTTAGCCATTTACATTTAATGTAATTATTGATATATGGGATCTTAATCTCCCAATTTTTATTTTTTGTTTCTTATTTGTTCTCTCTGTTTTTTGTTTTCTTTTTTCTTTTTCCTGCCTTTCTCAGGGTTAATTGAATGAGTTTTGGAGTTCCATTTTTATTTATCTTATTTATTTTATTTATTTGTTTTCAAGTGTTTCCCTTTGTATAGTTTTTTAGTCATTGCTGTAAGTATGATGTTGTATGTACGCATAAGTTATCACATTCTACTGGTGTTATTTTACCAGTTCAGTTATAGAATCCTTTATCTTCCTTTACATCCCCTTACTCTCCTTATTTATAATACAGTTGTTTTAAGTATTTCCTGTAAACACTTTGAGAACCACATCAGATAGTGTTATAATTTTTACTTTAACCATCCGCAATGACTTAGAAAACTCAAGAGGGGAAGAAGAGCCTAGTGTGTTTGTTCATACTTTTTACAGTATTCTTTCTTCCTTCCTGATAATCTAAGATTCTTTTATTTATTTATTTTTTCTATGTGGAGAGCTTTCTCTAGCCATTCCTTTAGGGGAAGTCAGCTTGGGATAGAGTCTCTTAGTTTTTTTTTCAACTGAGAATGTCTTCTCCCCCTCATTCCTAAAGGATATTTTTGCTAGTTTTGGATTCTTGGTTGCCAGGTCTTTTTTTTTCAGCATTTGAAATACATTGGGACACTTTTTTCTGGTGTTCGTGGTTTCTGATGAGAAATCTACTGTCACTCAAATTGCTTTTCTCTTACATGTAAGGTGTCATTTTTCTTGTGCTGATTTCAAGATTTTTTTCTTTGTCATTCGTTTTCAGAAGTTTGACTGTAATTGTATTGGCATTTATTTGTTTGGGTTTACCTGCAAGAATTTTGCTCAGCTTCTTTAATCTATAGTTTTACGCCTCTTCTTTAATCTATAGGTTTTCAGCCATTATTTCTTTAAGTACCTTTTTAGTCCCACCCTCATTCTGTTCTTTAGAACTCTACAGACTTGAATGTTGCATATTTTACTGTAGTCTCACAGGTCCCTGAGACTGTTCTTTTCTTTCTAGTCTACTTTCTCTCTGCGATTTACATTGACTTGATTTCTACTGTTACATCTTTCAGCTCACTGATTCTTTCCTCTCTCCATTCTGCTGCTGAATTCATCCACTATGCTTTTTCTTTTGACTATTTTGCTTTTTAGTTCTAATATCCCCACAGGATTCTTCTTTGTATCTTCTTTTTCTCTGCTGCAGCTTCCTGTTTTTTGATTTGTTTCAAGCATGTTCATAATTACTCATGAAACATTTTTTTTTCACACTCTATTTTATTTTTACAAGAGATAAATAGACTGACACCAAGCATTGTACATGGATGACCACAACAAAAGCAACAATGATTGCAATTACCAAACATGAAACACACTCATACTATGTCATAATATTGACATTCAGTCCAGTAATCCTCCACTGTAACAGCTCCTTTACTTTGCAGTGAAAATTGATTTGTATATTCTTTGCCTCTGAGTCCTTGTGGGATTTTTTTTTTTAATTCAGACAGACAGAAAGTCACAAAAATTATACTCATCCTCATCAGTTCACTCAGTCCCATGTAATTAATTTTTTTTTCATCTTGATCTTTTTTTAGCACTGTTATGAGTTCATCAGTTTTTCATTAGAGTTCTGAAAATGCTTATTCATTCAGTTCAGCAGTACAGTCAGTTACCAGAAACCTGTACTTGTCAGAGCCTTTTCCATGAATTTCTTGAAGATGAAACCCTTTTATAGGAACATATTTGCAAATTCATCAGAGTACACCCAGAACTGTCTGTAAATGACAAAAGACTTAAAAATGACCATGGTTAAAGATTTGATGAAAGTTCATAATAATGCAGTTGACAAGAAAATTAGTTATTTCTGAGATATACATTTTAAAGTAATAACTAGGATTATTATAACATTATACCAGAACATATAAGATTTTGAGAAGTTTCCTGTAATGTCTGAAACATTTATATTAACATATTTCCATACAAATACAAATATAAGATTTTTAGAAATTTCATGTAATGTCTGAAACATTTATATTAACATATTTCCATACAAATACAAATATAAGATTTTTAGAAATTTCATGTAATGTCTGAAACATTTATATTAACATATTTCCATACAAATAACCCAATGAAAGTTTAGTATTAGTTGTTTTGTTTGTTTTTTTATACTGCAGGTTCTTATTAGGCATCAGTTTTATACACATCAGTGTATACATGTCAATCCCAATCGCCCAATTCAGCACACCACCATCCCACCTCACCGCAGTTTTCCCCCCTTGGTGTCCATATGTCCATTCTCTACATCTGTGTCTCAACTTCTGCCCTGCAAACTGGCTCATCTGTACCATTTTTCTAGGTTCCACATACATGCATTAATATACGATATTTGTTTTTCTCTTTCTGACTTACTTCACTCTGTATGACAGTCTCTAGATCCATCCACGTCTCAACAAATGACTCAATTTCGTTCCTTTTTATGGCTGAGTAATATTCCATTGTATATATGTACCACAACTTCTTTATCCATTCGTCTGTTGATGGGCATTTAGGTTGCTTCCATGACCTGGCTATTGTAAATAGTGCTGCAGTGAACATTCGGGTGCATGTGTCTGTTTGAATTACGGTTTTCTCTGGGTATATGCCCAGTAGTGGGATTGCTGGGTCATATGGTAATTCTATTTTTAGTTTTTTAAGGAACCTCCCTATTGTTCTCCATAGTGGCTGTATCAATTTACATTCCCACCAACAGTGCAAGAGGGTTCCCTTTTCTCCACACCCTCTCCAGCATTTGTTGTTTGTAGATTTTCTGATGATGCCCATTCTAACAGGAGTGAGGTGATACCTCATTGTAGTTTTGATTTGCATTTCTCTAATAATTAGTGATGTTGAGCATCTTTTCATGTGCTTCGTGGCCGTCTGTATGTCGTCTTTGGAGAAATGTCTATTTAGGTCTTCTGCCCATTTTTGGATTGGGGTGTTTGTTTCTTTGATATTGAGCTGCATGAGCTGTTTATATATTTTAGAGATTAATCCTTTGTCCGTTGATTCATTTGCAAATATTTTCTCCCATTCTGAGGGTTGTCTTTTCGTCTTGTTTATGGTTTCCTTTGCTGTGCAAAAGCTTTGAAGTTTCATTAGGTCCCACTTGTTTATTTTTGTTTTTATTTCCATTACTCTAGGAGGTGGATCAAAAAAGATCTTGCTGTGATTTATGTCAAAGAGTGTTCTTCCTATGTTTTCCTCTAAGAGTTTTATAGTGTCCAGTCTTATATTTAGGTCCCTAATCCATTTTGAGTTTATTTTTGTGTATGGTGTTAGGGAGTGTTCTAATTTCATTCTTTTACATGTAGCTGTCCAGTTTTCCCAGCACCACTTATTGAAGAGACTGTCTTTTCTCCATTGTATATCTTTGCCTCCTTTGTCATAGATTAGTTGACCATAGGTGCGTGGGTTAATCTCTGGGCTTTCTATCTTATTCCATTGATCTATGTTTCTGTTTTTGTGCCAGTACCATATTGTCTTGATTACTGTAGCTTTGTAGTATAGTCTGAAGTCAGGGAGTCTGATTCCTCCAGCTCCATTTTTTTGCCTCAAGACTGCTTTGGCTATTCGGGGTCTTTTGTGTCTCCATACAAATTTTAAGATGATTTGTTCTAGCTCTGTAAAAAATGCCATTGGTAATTTGATAGGGATTGCATTGAATCTGTAGATTGCTTTGGGTAGTATACTCATTTTCACAATGTTGATTCTTCCAATCCAAGACCATGGTATATCTCTCCATCTGTTGGTATCATCTTTAATTTCTTTCATCAGTGTCTTATAGTTTTCTGCATACAGGTCTTTTGTCTCCTTAGGTAGGTTTATTCCTAGGTATTTTATTCTTTTTGTTGCAATGGTAAATGGGAGTGTTTCCATAATTTCTCTTTCAGATTTTTCATCATTAGTGTATAGGAATGCAAGAGATTTCTGTGCATTAATTTTGTATCCTGCAACTTTACCATATTCATTCATTAGCTCTAGCAGTTTTCTGGTGGCAGTTTTAGGATTCTCTATGTATAGTATCATGTCATCCGCAAACAGTGACAGTTTTACTTCTTCTTTTCCAATTTGTATTCCTTTTATTTCTTTGTCTTCTCTGATTGCCGTGGCTAGGACTTCCAGAACTATGTTGAATAATAGTGGTGAGAGTGGACATCCTTGTCTCGTTCCTGATCTTAGAGGAAATGCTTTCAGTTTTTCACCATTGAGAATGATGTTTGCTGTGGGTTTGTCATATATGGCCTTTATTATGTTGAGGTAGGTTCCCTCTATGCCCACTTTCTGGAGAGTTTTTATCATAAATGGGTGTTGACTTTTGTCAAAAGCTTTTTCTGCATCTATTGAGATGATCATATGTTTTTTATTCTTCAATTTGTTAATATGGTGTATCACATTGATTGATTTGCGTATATTGAAGAATCCTTGCATCCCTGGGATAAATCCCACTTGATCGTGGTGTATGATCCTTTTAATGTGTTGTTGGATTCTGTTTGCTAGTATTTTGTTGAGGATTTTTGCATCTATATTCATCAGTGATATTGGTCTGTAATTTTCTTTTTTGGTACTGTCTTTGTCTGGTTTTGCTATCAGGGTGATGGTGGCCTCATAGAATGAGTTTGGGAGAGTTCCTTCCTCTGCAATTTTTGGAAGAGTTTGAGAAGGATGGGTGTTAGCTCTTCTCTAAATGTTTGATAGAATTCACCTGTGAAGCCATCTGGTCCTGGACTTTTGTTTGTTGGAAGATTTTTAATCACAGTTTCAATTTCATTACTTGTGATTGGTCTGTTCATATTTTCTGTTTCTTCCTGATTCAGTCTTGGAAGGTTATACCTTTCTAAGAATTTGTCCATTTCTTCCAGGTTGTCCATTTTATTGGCATAAAGTTGCTTGTAGTAGTCTCTTAGGATGTTTTGTATTTCTGCGGTGTCTGTTGTAACTTCTCCTTTTTCATTTCTGATTTTATTGATTTGAGTCCTCTCCCTCTTTTTCTTGATGAGTCTGGCTAATGGCTTATCAATTTTGTTTATCTTCTCAAAGAACCAACTTTTAGTTTTATTGATCTTTGCTATTGTTTTCTTTGTTTCTATTTCATTTATTTCTGCTCTGATCTTTATGATTTCTTTCCTTCTGCTAACTTTGGGTTTTGTTTGTTCTTCTTTCTCTAGTTTCTTTAGGTGTAAGGTTAGATTGTTTACTTGAGATTTTTCTTGTTTCTTTAGGTAGGCTTGTATAGCTATAAACTTCCCTCTTAGAACCGCTTTTGCTGCATCCCATAGGTTTTGGGTCGTCGTGTTTTCATTGTCATTTGTCTCTAGGTATTTTTTGATTTCCTGTTTGATTTCTTCAGTGATCTCTTGGTTATTTCGTAACGTATTGTTTAGCCTCCATGTGTTTGTCTTTTTTATGTTTTTTTCCCTGTAATTCATTTCTAATCTCATAGCGTTGTGGTCAGAAAAGATGCTTGATATGATTTCAATTTTCTTAAATTTACTTAGGCTTGATTTGTGACCCAAGAGTGATCTATCCTGGAGAATGTTCCGTGCGCACTTGAGAAGAACGTGTAATCTGCCGTTTTTGGATGGAATATCCTATATATATCAATTAAATCTATCTGGTCTATTGTGTCATTTAAAGCTTGTGTTTCCTTATTTATTTTCATTTTGGATGATCTGTCCATTGGTGTAAGTGAGGTGTTAAAGTCCCCCACTATTATTGTGTTACTGTCGATTTCCTCTTTTATAGCTGTTAGCAGTTGCCTTATGTATTGAGGTGCTCCTATGTTGGGTGCATATATATTTATAATTGTTATATCTTCCTCTTGGATTGATCCCTGGATCATTATGTAGTGTCCTTCCTTGTCTCTTGTAACATTCTTTATTTTAAAGTCTATTTTATCTGATATGAGTATAGCTACTCCAGCTTTCTTTTGATTTCCATTTGCATGGAATATCTTTTTCCATCCCCTCACTTTCAGTCTGTATGTGTCCCTAGGTCTGAAGTGGGTCTCTTGTAGACAGCATATATATGGGTCTTGTTTTTGTATCCATTCAGCCAGTCTATGTCTTTTGGTTGGGGCATTTAATCCATTCACGTTTAAGGTAATTATCGATATGTATGTTCCTATGACCATTTTCTTAATTCTTTTGGGTTTGTTTTTGTAGGTCCTTTTCTTCTCTTGTGTTTCCCACTTAGAGAAGTTCCTTTAGCATTTGTTGTAGAGCTGGTTTGGTGGTGCTGAATTCTCTTAGCTTTTGCTTGTCTGTAAAGCTTTTGATTTCTCCATCAAATCTAAATGAGATCCTTGCTGGGTAGAGTAATCTTGGTTGTAGGTTCTTCCCTTTCATCACTTTAAGTATATCATGCCACTCCCTTCTGGCTTGCAGAGTTTCTGCTGAGAAATCAGCTGTTAACCTTATGGGAGTTCCCTTGTATGTTATTTGTCGTTTTTCCCTTGCTGCTTTCAGTAATTTTTCTTTGTCTTTAATTTTTGCCACTTTGATTACTATGTGTCTCGGCGTGTTTCTCCTTGGGTTTATTCTGTATGGGACTCTCTGCGCTTCCTGGACTTGGGTGGCTATTTCCTTTCCCATGTTAGGGAAGTTTTCGACTATAATCTCTTCAAATATTTTCTCTGGTCCTTTCTCTCTCTCTTCTTCTGGGACCCCTATAATGCGAATGTTGTTGCGTTTAATGTTGTCGCAGAGGTCTCTTAGGCTGTCTTCATTTCTTTTCATTCTTTTTTCTTTATTCTGTGCCGCAGCAGTGAATTCCACCATTCTGTCTTCCAGGTCACTTATCCGTTCTTCTGCCTCAGTTATTCTGCTATTGATTCCTTCTAGTGTATTTTTCATTTCAGTTATTGTATTGGTCATCTGTGTTTGTTTGTTCTTTAATTCTTCTAGGTCTTTGTTAATCATTTCTTGCATCTTCTCAATCTTTGCCTCCATTCTTATTCCGAGGTCCTGGATCATCTTCACTATCATTATTCTGAATTCTTTTTCTGGAAGGTTGCCTATCTCCACTTCATTTAGTTGTTTTTCTGGGGTTTTTTCTTGTTCCTTCATCTGGTACATAGGCCTCTGACTTTTCATCTTCTCTGTCTTTCTGTAACTGTGGTTTTTGGTCCACAGGCTGCAGGATTGTAGTTTTTCTTGCTTCTGTTGTCTGCCCTCTGGTGGTTGAGGCTATCTAAGAGGCTTGATGGGAGGCTATGGTGGTGGGTAGAGCTGACTGTTGCTGTGGCGGTCAGAGCTCAGTAAAACCTTAATCCACTTGACTGTTGATGGGTGGGGCTGGGTTCCCTCCCTGTTGGTGTGGCGGTCAGAGCTCAGTAAAACCTTAATCCACTTGACTGTTGATGGGTGGGGCTGGGTTCCCTCCCTGTTGGTTGTTTTGCCTGAGGCAACCCAACACTGGAGCCTACCCGTGCTCTTTGGTGGGGTTAATGGCAGACTCTGGGAGGGCTCACGCCAAGGAGAACTTCCCAGGACCTCTGCTGCCAGTGTCCTTATCCCCACGGTGAAACAGAGCCACCACTTGCCCCTGCAGGAGACCCCCCCAACACCAGCAGGTACGTGTGGTTCAGTCTCCCCCAGGGTCACTGCTCCTTCCCCTGGGTCCCGATGCACACATTACTTTGTGTGTGCCCTCCAAGAGTGGGGTCTCTGTTTCCCCCAGTCCTGTCACAGTCCTGCAATCAATTCCCACTAGACTTCAAAGTCTGATTCTCTAGGAATTCCTCCTCCCGTTGCCGGACCCCCAGGTTGGGAAGCCTGACGTGGGGCTCAGAACCTTCACTCCAGTGGGTGGACTTCTGTGGTATAAGTGTTCGCCAGTCTGTGAGTCACCCACCCAGCAGTTATGGGATTTGATTTTACTCTGATTGCGCCCCTCCTACCGTCTCACTGTGGCTTCTCCTCTGTCCTTGGACGTGGGGTATCCTCCTTGGTGAAGTCCAGGGTCTTCCTGTCAATGATTGTCCAGCAGCCAGTTGTGATTCTGGTGTTCTCGCAAGAGGGAGTGAGAGCACGTCCTTCTACTCCGCCATCTTGGTTCACCCTCATGAAACATTTTTATCATGACTGTTTTAAAGTCATTATCAGATCCTGACAACTCTGTCATCTTAGTACTGGCATTTGTTAATTGTTTTTTTTCTTTTTTTTTTCATTGTTTGATATTTTCTGGTTATTGGTATGACAAGTGAAACATGAACAGTTTCATATTATGCTGTTATAGTTTATGCTTTATTTAAACTTTCTGTTTGAATTGGCTTTCTCTGACAGTCTTCCAACAAGGGCAGGGGGGCACTGCTGCCTCATTATTGTCAGGTGGAAGTACAAGTCCAGGGTCCCCACGGGGCCTCCACTGACACTGAGGTGGGGTTATTTTCATTTATTCTGGTTGTTGGTGAGAGTCCTACTCTTGTGTGAGCCTCCCCTAACACAGCCTAAGCATAGGCAGGGGAGAGTGTCTCTCCCTGCAGGAGATTGGAAGTTAGGTCTCTCCACATGGTCTTCACTAACACCACAGTGGGAGCCACTTGTTACTACCCAACGGAGATACAAGTTCTGGCTCCCTTCTCTGACAGCTCCCACAGGGGTATTGGGGAGCCTTGTTATGGCGTCATGAAGGCTAGAGTCTGGGTCCCCCTCTCAGCCTTTGCTAGTGTGGAGGGGACAGGCCCAGGTTTTTCTGTGGTTTGGCTGCAGTAGAGACCTTTGCTGGGCTGCCCCCTTTCCTGTCCCTTTGGCTACAGAGAGCAGACTTTTGTCAGAGCTTTTCTGTCTCGCCTGTTGGCATTTCCAGTTTGCCAGCTGCATCAGTTCCAAGTTAGGAAAATCCAGGAACTTGTTTCATGTCATTTCTCAGATCCCTCGCTGGTCTGCCTTTTCTCTCCATTTTTCAGCATCATCTTATGTTTGTCTTATACATAATGTCCAGGATTTTTGGTTATACCCAGTGAGAAAAATAGGGAAACTATGTCTATTTTCTCAGAAGCAGAAGTGTTGCATGTACTTTTAAATAATACACTTAATTTAAGAAATATATCCTGCCCCCCATTAACTCAATTTAGGAGATCTTACTGAAGATTAATCTGCATGACTCAGAGTTCTCCCCTGGGTTATGTGGAGTCAGTAACCCAGTATTCCTTTTGATGGCAAAGTAATGGCAGAGTGGTGGCCAGTCAAATCAGAGATGCCACTGATGGTGAGATGCACCAATATTTCATTTATTTTTCAGAAAGAGAAAAGTACTTTGAATAAACTAATATGCCATCTGTATAGTAAGATGCATGCTGATTTCTCAGAGGTCAAAATATGGCAAGAGTTTGCTTCGTGGAACAGAATCAGTATGGTAGTTATGTGGAAAGGTTTGCAGAGTGAAGTGCAAACAATAATATATTAATGTTCAAACATGTTTTATTTATTTGCCATGTTCAGTTTAACAAGTGGATGTTGGTTAGCTTACAAAAGCAAGCATTCCTTTTCTGAGAATGTTGACAAGACCCTTTAAACCCCAATTTGGTGGGTCTTTCTTCCTTGCAGAGATAAAGCTGCCTGCTTTGCTATTCAGAAGGGATTACAGGCATCACGTAGTGACATTAAGCTATTTAACCATAATGATATGGATGACCTGCAGCGACTATTGAAAGAACAAGAGATTGAAGATCACAAGGTATGATTCTTTTGAAGAAAATTACACAGTTCTTTTGTACTTTCTAACCAGCTAAATTATAAATGAAATGGTAATTTGTCATGAAAACTTGCCTGTGGATCACATGTGGACATTAAATAAGGGTGTTTCTGCTTATTAAATGTACCTCAGATTAGAGAGTCAAGCCTGATAGTAATTGCCTCATCATTGCCATAATTATATATGGCAAATGTGGGGGAAGGTTATCTAGGCAGCTTTCTAAAAGGGAGAGAGAAAAACAGCATGTATTTTGGGGGTGGAGGGATGTACACTCAACTCTACAGAAGTAACAACAGAACTCATTAGGGCATTAACAAGATGTATCTAGTGAATTCAAAATAGGCTTATTCATATCAGAATAAATCATGTATCAATTCACCAGAAGAAACCATGGCGGCAGATCTTAATTAATGAATTTATGAACAAAGTGAAGACTCTTTCTCCCTACCCCAACCTCATCCCAGATCTCTGACCAGCTGCTCCCTGTGGGAAGCAGCTGCCTCAAGCATGGTTTCCTTCTACGTTGCAACCTATTTACACTTCTTCTCAAGCACCTGTGTAGTCCCTTGGGACAGGGAGGGAATTAGGCAGGTGGAACTTGCTCCTTGTTGTTCTGATAGAGAGTGGAACAGAGGAAACGTGTTCAAAGCATCACTGTTAGAATTAGCATTTATTTGCCCCTGACAACATGAACAGAGAAGGTAGTTCTGTGGTCTGTGGTTCTGCAGCAGGAACCACTGTGTGTGAATTGTACTGGGAACCTGGTCACCACATCCTTTGTCTCAAACACCACTTTCAAGTGGACTTTCCCAGTGTAACTCATCCGTTACTAGAGTAACTGATAAAAATGCTCATCACATCCTTAATTTTGTGTTAATTTCCATTTTTCCAGATATTTGAATTATTCCTTTTGGATTCTGTCATCTTTGTTTAGGTGATAGCCTAAGAGCAGCACTTCATGATTATACACATTCTTGTGATGAATATGCATAGACTTCTGCTATTTTATGCTAGGTGTGCTACAGACAGTGTTTTATAAGTATACAATTTAGAAGAATGTATAGGGAAAATCTTAAAATTGAGACCGTTCCACCAATGAATTCTTTCTACAGATTGTAAAAAGATGTCCCTTTTCTGATTCAGTAATAGAATGCTACCGTATTGAAAAACACTGCCTTAGAAAGTGTGACCAATGAACCAGTCTGCTGTAGAGTTATTTTGCCAAGTTAGCATTGTACAAATTTGGAAGACAACATATTCAGGTTCTGTGTGTGTGTTGTATAAGATTTATAATCTGTGGAACTTTTATTTTAATGAATAACAAGAAATAAAGTTATCTTAAAATTTATTTCCATTTTATAGTTTTTACCTTTTTACTAATTAATTTATACCACATATTCCTGCCAAGAGTAGGCTTTCTAAATTACTTTACATTTTGGTTTTTAGAAATAATTCTTTTTTAACTTTGTTTTCACAAAAATAATAAATGTTAAATTTTTAAATATTTTGTACTTAGATGCTTATATTTCCTTTGAAAGTAGGTTAAATAATCTGAGTTTGGATCAAACTCTTTTTGTCAGTTTCCCAACTAATGGAGTTCATATGTTTTTTCATTCCTTTTCTTATAGAGTTCTCTTATCCCATATTAATCCTTCTTAAAAAAAAAAGATAATAGGTAAAAACAGCAGTTCATAGAAGAAATGCAGATAACTGAGCAAATAGAAAATAGTCTGACCTCACTAACAGTTACAGAAATTAGGGTAAGAGTTTTTGCCTGTCCAATTAGGGAAAACTTTTTATGGTAATAATCAGTGCCACACTGATGTACAGGGGGCCTTCCAAAAACTCTGAGGAGAGCTTCAGTTGGCACAGCCTTTCTAGAGGGTAAATGGGCAGGTATATTCTGGGATTCTTAAATATCTATACCCTCCGGAGTGCTATCTTTAGAAGAGAATCAGAAATGGTGTCAGAGATCGAAGGGTATTCACGTGATGTAAAAAAACAAAATGAAGGAAACAACCTAAATCCAGCACTGTGGGAATAGTTAAATAATTTACGGTGTATCTACAAGGTGGAATATTAAATCTCCATTAAAATCATGGTTTAAATAATATTAAATAATGTGAGAATGTTCACAACATAATATTTTAGAAACTCCGGTCCTAGAACGATTGCGGTAAAATCCTGATTTGAACAAGGTAATTTACAAAGATATTGTACTTACAAGAAAAAGTTACCAGTGTGTGGTGTAACGAGCTCATTTGTTAAATTCTTTTTTGTACTTTTCCATTTCCCAAGAATATTCCAAAAATAAAATATTCCTTCATTGAGTATTTTAAGATCATAAGAAAGATACTTTGTGTTTTAAAGGCAGGGAGAGGCGGGATGCCCCCAGGTCCTCAGCTGTGACCTCCCAGCAGACCCGCAGCCTCAGGTTTGACTTAGGGACGGAGTGAAGATGACCAAGAATGGTGTAAACTCTCGCATGCTTCAGCCGACACTTTTTTCAGTATTACATACAGCTGTGGGTTCTAAAATACCCCTTAAAGAATAGCTCTGATATTTGAGTTTCTAGTTGTTCATTAGAAGCTTAGAGGCAAGAAACCTTTGAGTAGAAAGATGGCGGCAAACTCTGTGGAATTTTTTCAGTGCAGCATACCTGAAACATCTACAGATTCAGCAGTGGGAGTGGTTTATTAGTGATTTGACGTCAGTGGGGTGTGGGAAGGTGTGTGTTACTTGAAAGAGTCCCTCCACTGCACCACCCCCGAACATGACTGGGTGAGGTCATAGTCCAGTTTTACTTGAACCAGTAGTGAGGAGGCAGGAAGGAGAAGGGTTTCATCTGTTTTTTGGTAAGTAAGGGAGGTCAGGGTTTGTCTGTTTTTTAACTTTTTATTAGGAACATTTCTGGCACATTCAAAGGAAACAGTAGTATAGTGAAGCCCCCTGTACCCTTCTCTCGGCTTTGTTTTCAATATTCTGCCACTCTTGTATCATCTGAACCTTCACCTAACTCCCCACTCAGTCTCTGTGATGATGATGATTATCATCATCATCATTAGAGTTCTTTTTATTTTAGGTAAAATTTACATTGAAATACATTAGTCCTAGTTATACAGTTTTGACCAGTGGTTATACCCGTGTAGCCCAGGTATCATGGCCCCCATCATGACATAAAACGTCCCCATCTCCCCCAGAAAGTTCCCTTGGGTCCCTTCCTAGTCATTCTGGGCTTGGAGGGTTTTGTTTGTGTTTTAGTATTCTCAGTGTCTAAACAGTTTGTGTTTGTGTGTGAGGCCTCCTAGTTGACTGTGTGACCTGAAAACATGTCTGAGAGAAGAAAGCACTGTTTTTCATCTCAAAATAACAGGATCTCAAACCTTGAGCTTGAAATTGATTTAGTCTATCTATTTGTTGATTTATCTTGGTGAATAAATCTTGTAGGGTGAAAGTGCTAGAGAGCATATAACAGATTTTGTATTTGGAGTTACTGAAATTTAAAACATCTATTTTTTTTTCTTTTAAAGAGTCCTCGCAAGGCTCGTGTAACTCGACGTTTCATTGTAGTCGAGGGGTTATATATGAATACTGGAACTATTTGCCCTCTTCCAGAATTGGTGAGCAACCATGTTTATTTATTATTTTAGTATTCAGACTATTTGGCAGTTATGCCTTTTGTTTGTGACCATTTTTAATGTATAATGTCTGCATTGCTTTGCTTAATAGGTATCATAAGCACATTCTGATCATACTAGGGAAGTAGATTAACATTAAATGCCAACCCTGACCTTTAAAGAGTAATCAAGACTGAGTTTTATAAAACCAACTTTATTGAGGTATAATTGACACATAATAAAATATACTCACTTTAAGAGTACAGTTTGATAAGTTTTGACAGATGTATACTCCCCTATCACCATCACCACAGTCAAGATATAAAACATTTCTGTCACTCCAGAAGTCCCTCATGCCCCTTTGTAATCAGTACCCCATTCCTGGCCGCAAGCCACCATTGATCTGCTTTCTGTTCCTGTAGTTTTGCTTTTTGTAGAATTTCATATAAATGAAATCATATAATATGTATTTTGTAAAACTCAGCTTTTTAAAAGGGGATACAATACACTGTCTTTAGAAACCATGACTATTGAGATTTTTTTTTTTAGGTGAAATTCACATAACATAAAACTAGCCATTTTAGAGTGTAGAGTTCAGTGGCATTTAGTACGTGCACAGTGTTGTGCACTCATCAACTAGCTAGTTGTAAAACCTTTTTGTCACTCCCAAAGAAGACCCAGTACCCATTAAGCAATCACTTTGCATTTTTCCTTGCCCCTAGCCCCCACCAGTCTGCTTTCTGTCTATATGGATTTACCTATTCTGGATATTTCTGATAAATGGAATCATATAATATATGACTATGGCTTCACTCACTTATAATGTTTTCATTGTTTATCCAATTTGTGGCATCATTTATCAGTACTTCATTCCTTTTTTCTTCTTTTTTTTAAAATTTATTTATTTTTGGCTGCGTTGGGTCTTCATTGCTGTGCGCGGGCTTTCTCTAGTTTTGGCAAGCAGGGGCTACTCTTCGCTTCATTCCTTTTTAAAGCTAAGTAATATTCCATTGTGTGGGTGTATCACATTTTGGTTTTTTTGTTAACAGATATTTGGATTGCTTCACCTTTTGGCATTTGTGAATAGTGCTGCTGTGAACATTCATGTACAAGTATTTGTTTGAATCCCTGTTTTCAACTCTTTCATGTATGTGCCTAGCAATGTAATTGTTGGATCATGTGGTAATTCTATTTTTAACTTATTGAGGAACTGCCATACTGTTTTCCACAGTGGCTTGTACCATTTTACATTCCCACCAGCAATGGAGGAGGGTTTCAGTTTCTCCACATCCTTACCAATGTATACTTTTTTTTTTTTTTAATTTTTGCCATTCTAGTAGGTGTGAAGTATATTTGCATTTCTGATTTGCATTTCTTGAATGACTAATGATGTTGAGCCACTTTTCTTGTGTTGGCCATTTGTATATCTTTGGAGAAATGCCTCTAGAAGTCCTTTACCCATTTTTAAACTGGGTTGTCTTTTTGTAAAGTTCTTTATGTATTCTGGGTACTAGACCCTTATCAGGTATGTGATTTGCAAATATTTTCTCTCATTCTATAGGTTGTCTTTTCATTTCTTTGATAGTGTCCTTTGATGCACAAAAGTTTTTAATTTTGGCAAAGTCCAATTTATCTAGTTTTTTGTTGTTGCTTGTGCTTTTAGTGTCATATCTAAGAAATACATTGCCAAATCCAGGGTATGAAGATACAACCCTATGTTTTCTTCTGAGATTTTTATAGTTTTAGCTCTTATTTTAGGTCCTTGATCCATTTTGACTTAATTTTTGTATATTCTGTGAGAGAGGGATTCAACTTCATTCTTTTGCATGTGGTTATCCATTTGTCCCTTTACCATTTGTTGAAGAAACTATTGTTTTCCCATTGAATGGTCTTGGCACCCTTGTTGAAATCAGTTGACTGTAGGTATATGGGTTTATTTCTGGACTCTCAGTTCTATTCCATTTGTCTATATGTCTAGCCTTATGCCAGTACCATGCTTAATTACTTAATTCATGTAGCTTTGTGGTAAACTTTGAAATCAAGACGTGAGTTCTCCATTTTTGTTCTTTTTCAAGATTGTTTTGGTTATTTGGCGTCCCTTGAAATTCCATTTGAATGTTAGGATCAGCTTTTCCATTTCTGTAAAAAATGGCATTGAGATTTTTTATAGGGATTGTAGTGAATATTTAGATTGCTCTGGGAAGTATTGCCATCTTAATGATACTGAGTCTTCTCATTGATGAACATGGAATGTATTTCCATTTATTTTAGTTTTCTTCAATTTCTTTCAGTATTGTTTGTGGCTTTTACTGTAAAGTCTGGTACCTCTTTGGTTAAATTTATTCCTAAGTATTTATTCTTTTTGATGCTATTATAGATGGAATTGTTTTCTTAATTTCCTTTTTGGATTGTTCACTACTAATTATAGAAATACAGATGACTTTTGTGTATTGATCTTGCATCATTCAACTTTTGCTGAACTTGCTTATTAGCTGAAACAGTATTTTTGTGGATCTTATTCTGTATGTAAGATCATGTCATCTGTGAATAGAGCTAGTTTTGCTTCTTCCTTTCCAAGGATGGATGCTTTTCTTTTTTTTTCTTGCCTGATTGCTCTGGCTAGAACTTCCAGTACAGTGTTGACTAGAAGTGACAAGAGTGAGTGTCCTTCCTGCTCTTTAAAGGGAAAGCTTTCAGGCCATCACCATTGAGTATGATTTTAGCTGTGGGTTTTCCGTAAATGCCCTTTATCAAGTTGAGGAAGTTCCCTCCTATTTCTTATTTGTTGAATGCTTCTCTCATGAGAGGTTTGGGGTTTGTCAGATGCTTTTTCTGCATCAGTTGAGTTAATCATGTGGTTATCCTTCATTCTATTAGTATGGTGTATTACACTGATTTTCCTGTAATAAACCACCATTGCATTTGACCATTAAAATCTGAATCTCTGAGTCCATCAATTGAATAGGGATTCAAAATAAAGGTTTCATATCTTATTTTTTAAGTTTTTCACTATTTCTTGAGGAAATCTAGATACATCCTAAATGTCAATAAAAGAGATTTGTTTTCCTCTCCTTCCTTTTGTGAGTGTCAAAGACGAATAGAATAATGTAGGAGAGATAGTCGGCCACAAGATGTTAGAACTGTATGTTACAGGAGTACAATAATAAATCAGTACTGATGGGCAAATATACAGCCAGTGAAACAAAATGTAAAGTGTAGGAACAGATCAAGTACCTAAAGTACTGAGTATGTAAAATTACAGTATACAAATTAGGGTTTGACAAAAGGATTCCTGTTTTGTTTTACTTGTCTGTTTGTGTTCCAGTACTGGGATAATATTATTAAATATTTTCTAAAACATGGTTTTTAGAAACTATCTCACTCATATAATACCTCTTATTAATGGATGGGAAAGAATTAGTATTGAAAAGATGTAATTCTCCCCAAATTAGTTTGTTCATTGTTAATGAAAATTCAGGTAAAAGCCCAGTGAGGACCCCTCTCCCAATTTGATGTTGATTCACAAGATTAGCCTGTAAAATCTTTTTTTTTTTTTAATGAAAGCTTCTTTATTTATTTATTTATTTATTTTTGGCTGTGTTGGGTCTTCATTTCTGTGCGAGGGCTTTCTCTAGTTGTGGCAAGCGGGGACCACTCTTCATCGCGGTGCGCGGGCCTCTCACTGTTGCGGCCTCTCTTGCTGCGGAGCACAGGCTCCAGACGCGCAGGCTCAGTAGTTGTGGCTCACGGGCCCAGTTGCTCCGCGGCATTTGGGATCTTCCCAAACCAGGGCTCAAACCCGTGTCCCCTGCATTGGCAGGCAGATTCTCAACCACTGCGCCACCAGGGAAGCCCTAGCCTGTAAAATCTTGATGGTTAAAAAATAAATTATCAGACGCATGATATGAGACATCAACCCATCTTATATATTTCTGTGCATTATTTCTATAGTTTCAGTGGAAAAAATCATAGTAATTAAACATTTAATAATTAAAATTATGATTCTGGGGCTTCCCTGGTGGCGCAGTGGTTGGGAATCTGCCTGCCAATGCAGGGGACACGGGTTCGAGCCCTGGTCTGGGAGGATCCCACATGCCGCGGAGCAACTAGGCCCGTGAGCCACAATTACTGAGCCTGCGCGTCTGGAGCCTGTGCTCCGCAACAAGAGAGGCCGCAATAATGAGAGGCCCGTGCACCGCGATGAAGAGTGGCCCCCACTTGCCACAACTAGAGAAAGCCCTCGCACAGAAACGAAGACCCAACACAGCTATAAATAAATAAATAAATAAATAAATAAATAAATAAATAAATAAATAAATTAAACTTTAAAAAAAAATTATGATTCTGGCACAAGAGAAGATTACATGAGCCATGGAAAGATTTAAGAGCCCAACTTCTCATGTTATATATATAAAAATTTAGTGGTTGATAATCACTGTATTTTAATTCAACTGTGAAACTTATCACATACATATCATAAAGGGGTAAATCAATTAAACACTAGGGGGAAAAAATCTGTACATATGTTCAGCCTCCCAATGTATAAACCAAAAAATTTATGAAATAATTAGAAGAACATATAGATAAATATGCATCTAAACCTTAGATGGGAAAGGACTTTCTTATAAGCCGGAAAACAAAGGGGGAAAAAAAAAGATTAAAAAACATATTAATGAAAACTTTTTCTGGATTAAAAAAATGAATCTAAATTGGAATAGTGCCTCTGAGGGAAGAATATTTACAACATTTCCCTAGGAGTTTTTATGTATAATCAGACCAGTATTTAACAGATAGATTACATGTCTATACTCATAGTGTCTTAACAGTTCCTTCTTTAAAAATTGGCATTGTGCTGTCTATATTACTGAGTTAAATTGAATCATTTTAGAGCATCTAAAGTACAGTTAATTTTCATTATTCATGGTAGTTATGTTCTATAAAGTGTGTGTGTATATGTGTGTATGTGTGTGTGTGTGTGTGTGTGTGTGTGTGTGTGTATATATATATATTTATGTTCTATAAACCTGCTGCAAATACTGAATTACCAAATACTGAACTTTTGCTCCTAGGGCAAATACAGAGTTAGTTTTCTGCAACCCTCTAGTCACCACGTTTTCATCAGTTACTCAGTACATAACCTTGTTTTATATGTGTTTCTGGGTAAAGACACCTTATTTAGTGTACACCGTTGACGTAGCCATATTGAACTCCCAGCCGGCAGTGCTCTAACTCCGGCCTGAGTGCAGTTTATGTGACACACGCATGTTTTCCGTAAGGCGCATCACAGCCGTCTTGCGCTGAGGCCCTCTGGGCCGAACTTCAGCGCTGTGCTGGGGGGCCATTGTAAACAACAGAATCACAAGGAAAAGCACAAAATGCGAAAAATGTGGCAGTAAACAGAATGTGAAAAGGACACTTGTTTGCAGTATAAGCTGAAGCAGTAGCCCGTTAACTCAGCTGGGAAGGTGCATTTCAGGTGACTCAAAGTTTTTCACCACCCTGCAAATATGCCCTAAGTATTGATTTGGAGGTTACAAATAAATTTTAGCAAGTAGGCAGATTCACAAATACGAATTTTATGAATTTTCAGTATTTTAAAGTTGTGTTTATTTACCACTTAGGTTAAGTTAAAATACAGATATAAAGCAAGGATCTTTCTGGAGGAAAGCCTTTCGTTTGGAGTCCTGGGGGAGCATGGCCGAGGAGTCACTGAACATTTTGGAATCGATGTAAGCTCTCCTTTTTTGGAACATTCCTTCATATAGTAACCATTCAGTTCCATCCTGCTGGGCAGCTTTCATGGGCACAAGACAGTGTTCCTCATCGATGTGCAGGATGCAGCTTTGGTGTCTGTCACTTCACTGAGCCCACAGAGGATTGGGTCAGCCAGACCAGGGTCCCCATCTTCCCTTGGAACTCAGTGGCTAATCATAGAATTTGTGTTCTGTTTACACGGTAACATTTGATCCCAGCTTTCCGTGTTTCTTCTCTAGAAACAGTTAAATTTGCCTTCCATTTTTTCTTTAAAATCAGTAAGAATTCTCTAAGTTGTCCTTTAGAAAGTATCATAGCAGTGAAAAGATGTTCTTTCTAATATTTAAAATTCTGTATTGTTATTTGTGTGTATGGGGGTGATTTATATATATATATATTAGAAATACCACCAGCATGGATTCACAAAGCCGCTCAAGGTCCCAGACAACTGGAGTGAGTTTTTTATGTTTTCTCTTGCTGAAAGGAAATGAGCCTCAACTAGCCCTACTCTTAGTGGGTTTTGCTCCTAGAGCCTCGGAGAGGAACAGTGTGGGCCCATCTGCAGAACCTGTCCTCACCGACCACTGTGTAACCTGCCCTTACCCACCGCTGTGTGGTTGATGTGAAGGAAGCTTTTCTCCAAATCTTGTGCATAAAAGTTTTGCAGCTTGTGTTAAAATGTTGAACTATAAAATATAAACTCACCTTAGATTATTTGCATCCCTCTACCCATACAGACCTAGAGAAAAATGTAGAGCAGAATGACTATCACACCAAGTTGACTGAAGCATACTCTTCAAAGACAAACTGACATTTGGCAATGAAATGCACTGAAGAATTTAAGGTAAATGGAAATTAATTCAAGTAAAATTTACACCAGAGCAATTTTTAAGGCATGAAAATTTTAAAGAAGGAAAAAGCACTATCTAATTTCACTGTTCTAGTTTTCTCACTGCTTCCAGCAGTTGTCTCAGAGGTAGTATTTATAATGGCTTGAGTAAGAGTGCAGAATGTATGGACCTTATTTGGACCCTAATTCAAACAAATACTGTGACAAACAAGCTTTGTGAGACAGAGATACTTGAACACTCAGTATTTGATATTAAGAAGTTTTTCATTTTTTAAGTGTGGTAATGTTTTTGAAAGAGGGCATATCTTTTAGAAATGCACACTGAAATATTTATAGATGAAAACATGTAAAGTCTGAGATTTGCTCCAAAGAAATGAAGAGGGCAGTAGGGGGCTTATACGTGGAACAGGATTGTCCGTAAGTTGATAATTATTGAATCTGGTGATGGGGATTCTTTATACTTTTGTATATGTTTGAAATTTTTCATAATGAAAGGTTAAAAAAAAAGAAGAAGAGTGCGCAGGTTTCCTTGTTGGATCTGTGGAACACTTGGAAAAACACCAGATGTGATCTGACCAGTCAATTATTGTGGCCATCAGTGAGTAATTACAGAATGGCTACTGTATGCAGGATGGAACTTGGTGCTGGGGGCTGGAGCAGACGGTGAGGACCAAAGGAGTGCTGAGCCGTTGAGAAGGTCGTGGGTACTCAGGAGCCCAGTGGGCACATTAGGTTCATCCACTGCCCAGTTGGTCCACTTTGGTCAGAGCCCATGATGGCCCATTGCCATCATGTTTGGATAAATTGATTTCATTTTTGAAAAGGTGGAAAAGGTAAATGGAATGTAGTACTTGTTCCAAAGTGCTCAAAACCCTGATAGATTTCTTTTTATTTATCTCAAGTACCTTCTATGGAGAAGGACAGCTGAGACCACTGTTTTAGCAAGGAAGTGATCTTATCTTGTACCTCTGAATATGTTTAGTATCAAACAACTTTAGATTTCATCTTTTATCTAGCTCTTCCACTGTGAATAAATTGTCAATGAATGATGGAATGGCAAAAACGTATAAAGTGAGACATCTTCAGAGGTGGGCTATGAAACATCGGTCCTTTTAACAATTGATTTTGTATGACTTACCCTTTATTTTCAAGGAGGTAGTTTGAATCCAGATGTTGACATTAGTGCTGAAATTTTGTCTCTAGGATTGACATTGGCCTTTTTTTTTCCCCCTCCTTTTCTTTAAATTGAGAAATAACTCCCACTGTCCCTCTTTTCTGACAGATTGATGATATTGATCTTATCAGTGCCAACATGGAGAATTCACTTGCTTCTATTGGGGGTTTCTGCTGTGGCAGGTCTTTCGTAATTGACCATCAGGTGGGTTCTTTTTAAAAACAAAAGCAAAAACTGAAACCCGTTGCTCCACTGGTCAACTAAAAATGTAACCGCTATTACAAAATTTCATTCTAACTTAGTTTTTCACACAATTTTTATTTAGAAGTAGATTTGTTAAAGAATCATTCAAAATATTTACATTTAGAAATTATCTCCCTTTCTAAAAAAGTTTTGGTTTTGTTACATAACTTCTGTACATGCCTGGGTCTTAGCACCTCACCATTTGTACGTGCTATTTGGTAGGGAGTGCAGAGATTTGGTGCCTTTAGATTTTTTAGCCAAAGAAAAACAGAGACAAAAAAAGTGTTTATGTTTTATAACTTGTTTGTTTCTTCTCAGCGACTTTCCGGCCAGGGATACTGCTTTTCAGCTTCATTACCTCCCCTCTTAGCTGCTGCTGCAATTGAGGCCCTCAACATCATGGAAGAAAATTCAGGTATAACCTTTAAACCCAGGAAATCAAAGATATTTCAAGTCATGTTAGCCATGCTGCTGGTTTGCCTTTTTGGAGAAATTAGCTGGAGGAAATGATTTCCCAGACAAAGTTCTGGCTCTGAATTACATTATCTGGCAATTTATGGGAAAAATGATGGTGAAGAAGTTGTCCCTGCCTCAGGGTTTCCGGGTTAGAGCTTCTCTCATGTTTCTGGAGATGAAGCCAGAGCCAAAGCAAAGCTCGCTCCCTTGGTGGGCAGAGATGCCAGAAAAAGGAGGGACTAGCTCTGGGCCAGTCATCATTTAGTTTATCGGGATTTTTTGAGAAATTAGCTGAAGTATGCTAATTTTTGGTACTTATAATTTTATAACTGTTGTCTAGTTTTCCCCATCAGCCTTTGATTCATGAGTTGGTGCTGAGGCCATACAGGTTTACCAACTATTAAAACTTGCTTAATGGGCAGTTGACTCAATTTAAAATGTGGTTCTGGGCTGTGATAGCGCCTCCTCACCAAAGACTAAAAGGAAAATGGAAAAGCAGGCCTGGTATTTGTAATTTTAAATTTTATAAATTTCTAAAGATTCAGCATTGGTTTTAATTCAGAGAATCAGTAAAAGTGAGTGTTTCTGTGTGCACATTCATATACTTGTCAGATACCCTGCCACTCCTGTCTCCTCAGATCTTTCAGTTTGTGGATTTTCCTTAAAAGAAAGTGAAAATATCAAGAAGAGATCATAAACATGACTGCAGTGTCTATTTTTTTCCCAAATTGTTTAGGGTCCAGAAATATTTAATATATTTGTACCCTTTTGTTCTTGGCCAGATAATTTATAGTATCTTAATAAGAACAGAGCCATTGTTTTGTTGTGGAAAACTTTATCCCAGATTTTGCTGAAAGTTGGGTGAGCAGGTGCCAGCTAGTATATGCCACAGATGAAAGTTGGGGACCTTCAGAGGAGTTACTGGCTGTCTATTTATGTGTTATTAGTGGGCAGAAGGATTTGCTGCATTTTAAATTGATGAACTGGATCTTGAAAAACATTTTTAGATTAGTATATCCAATCTTCCAAATGTACTATCAAATGTATTTGTTTCCTTCAGGTATTTTTGCAGTGTTGAAGGAAAAGTGCAAACGAATTCATAAAGCTTTACAAGGGTGAGTTTTATATATTTTCAACCAACTCAAAAGTTTATCTGCACAACATTTAAACAACTTGTGAAAAATTTTGAGTGTCACCTCTTTGGTTTTCAGTGCATTTAATAGGCTTGAGTCAGTTTGTCTAAATTGCAACTAAGAAACCAAAAACACAGTTCATTCAAATTTGTCTCTGTGTGTGAAACCAGAGCATCCATTTTGTCATTGTTTTAAAAAATCATAACTTTGTTTTTCTAAAAATGATACAAGCTCATTGGTAAAATATTACAGTAGTACAGAAGATAACAAAGATGAAAAGAAATAACAACATGCTGCCACCAGAAATAACCAGCATAAACACTGGAGAATTCCCACACATCTGTACGGGTAAAAGGATGTAATTAGATGACAGTGGGTTCATACTGTCCATGCTGCTTTTTAGAAAATTACTCATTTTTTTAAGTTACTTCAAGAAAAAGAAACAAGTGAAATCAAAGTGAACCTTATGAGTGTTCTGTTTACTTTTGTTTTAACTACACAAGAGTAGTTCTTTAAGATTCCTCTAGAATTGAGAAAAACATTGAGGCTAGTGACATCTTCAGGCAGATTTCTTATCTTACAGAAAATGATCTCACCTTGCCTGTGGTTTCTTTTTGCCTTTCCAAGTTGAAACCTGCCTTCTCAGTCGTGGAAGTCCTATCCCTATTGCCAGATATGGAAACTAGAAACTTTTCTAAAAAGGACAGTTAATAAATAAGCAGGTCACAGATGTTCCAGATAAAGGAGGGGGAGAAATAATTGAAGTCTGGGTCTGACTTATGATCCTAACAAAAGTTCTTGCATGATTTGTGGTAGAGAGATATTATTGTTTCCAGTTACATTGGCTTATGAAATATTAATAAACCAGCTCAGCCTAGCACATTGGAGTCACTGTCAATTCATGAACACCTACCTCAGATGCCCTTTATTCTATGAGTGTTAATGTGTTTATTTTTTAAGTCCAATCCTCTACTTTTCCCAGCTCTCTCACACTTTTTCTTCTCTCCAAAATCCCTAACCCTCTGTCTCACTCCACCCACTTTTAGCTGACAGCCTTGCCTCATGCTGTCACTTGGGAACTCCCTCATTTTCCCTCACAACCCTGTACACCTGCGGGTATCCGAACCAGTCTTCCCTCGTGTTATAGCCAAAGAAACGTTCCTCCATCCATCACAGCTCTCCTTTCTTAAGGACCGAGTGCCTTTGGTTGTCTCCTCTCCTTTCTCTTCAGTCTCTCCCCTTTCCTGAGTCATTTGATTAGCATTCAAGTACACTCTGCCCTATCTTGTCTTAAATTCTTCTTTCCCGTGACCCCATACTCCCCTCTAGCAACTAGCCCATTGCTCTGCTTCTCTTTGTAGCCAGTCTTTTTCCAGAGTTGTTTATGCCCTCTCCACATCCTCACCTCTCATGTACACTTGAAACTACTGAAACCCACCTCTACTCCTGCACTTTACCCAGTGTTCCTGTGACTACCGAGGGATGACTGTATTTTCTGATGTTAAAACATCCTTGCATTCCTGAGTAAACCCCTCCTTGATTACAGTATATTTTTCTGCACTGTTAGTTAGGATTTTGAATTTTTATATCCATATTTATAATTTAAATGGGCCTATAATCTTTTGTTACAACAACCTAACATAACCTAGGAATCAATGTTGTGGTAGCCTCAATAAAGTATTGAGCAGTTTTTCCACTTCCCTGCATTATGGAGCCATTGTATAAGACCAGGCTTGATTATTTGCTTCTTCAAAGTTGAGCAGGACTCCTCTGTAAGACTCTCTAGACTTGGGGCCTTTGGGCTGGGTGTAGTCTGTGATTCTCTCTCTTGTGTCTGTATTATTTCCCCTTTTTATTTTCTGTTTCTGTCGTTTTCATTCTTATGATAATCTTTCCAGGATTTTGCCCAGCACGTTTTTTTAAGTTTGATTTTGTTTGTTACTCATATTTTGTTTTCTTTGATTGATTTTTTTCCCTTATTTTTCTGCTTTCTTGTTTCATTGAATTGTGTTTTTTTACTCTTGTTTAGCTTTTTACATTTAGGTTATTGGTGTTATTATTTTCCAATAAATAGCTTAAAGATAAACATTTCAAAGGCAGTAAGTATTTTCAGTGTTCAGTTCTAAGTAATTTTTTTTAGTCTCCTCTAATCAGTGATTTGCTTCTCTCATCTCTGAGGTTGCATTTGGGAGAGGAAGTCAGCGGCCTATGCTACTTTGGGTCCTTGCTGGAATCTTGAAGAGCCCCTAAATTCTAACAGATAATTATTCATGTCCAGCGCTTTCCCCACACTAAGCACATGATGGAGACCACGTCTGAATTGTTGATTGTTCTATCCCTAGGACCTAGACCAGTGTTTAGTATTTCCATTTGGTAAAATGGGTAAAGTAATATGGTAAATAATGTGCTCTCCAGAAACGTTTTTTTAAGTATAACAGGCTCTGAAACACAGCTTCTAACTTTCTGAACTCAAGTTATAATTCTCTGTCCGTTTGGTTTTAGTTAAACTTTAATGCAACATTCAGCATCCAGGCAGCCAGAAAGAGAGCATTTTGTTTCATTCCTTCTCTCACCAACTTGCTCCACCTAACATGTGAGATGAGCCCATTTGATCGAATAGTAAGCTCAGTTGGGCTTGTAGGTGCCTTGTTTGTATCAAAGAAAATCCAGGCCATTTAATTCATATGAAATGCAATTTGAAAAGTAATTTTTTAAGTTCTCCCTGAGAGTACATGACCTAAAACAATTAATACTTCTTTGTGTACAAGTTTAACACATTCAGAATTCACCTAGGAAATGGGTTTTGAAAGCATATTTCTTAGTTTCTACAGTAGTAAAACAACTGATCTGTAAGGTTTCCCCATATTCCAGAAGCCCTAGAGTCTGAGATTCCATGATACAAATCTGCAGCCTGATTTATTGAGAGATCCTAGTGTGATGCATTACATTTAAAGAAAGTAGACACAAATTAATGATGTTCAAGGGTGGTGTGAAAGGCAGGTGAGCTTAGCTTCCTCACTTCATGTGATACTCGGCACAGGTAGTCATTCAGTAAAAGCTTGTTGAGTCCTAAACATATTTGAAGAATCGAATATGCTAACAAGTGCTTTTTGTGCTCATTTCATTCTAAGGGAAAAGCAGATCTTTCCAGGTAAAGCAGACTAAATGAAAGCCATTTAAAATGTTTAGCCCAATTTCAAATAGACATGTATCACTATTTTTGTCCTAGGAGATAGGTCAGAAATCAAACCATACCTGGCTAAATTATATGGCCTACAGTTCTCATAACACTGCAATAATCATTTGAAAATACAGGCTTTCACCCCTAAAGAAATCTCTCTTCCTTCCTGAGAAACAGCAGATTTCTGTGCTGTTAATCCTAAGAGAGAAGAAAATCATCGTAATTCAAGAAAAATTTAAAATTAAACATGTACACAAGAAGACAGCTTTACAACCTAAATATATTGTTGGTGACCAAAATATAAAATTTTAGTGTCAGAAATCATCCCTGTAGTTTATAAAAGACAAGATACAAACTAAAGATTTAGCAAATAAGGAAGCAGCATTATCAATTATAATATGTTATCCATGGAGGAAACAGAAGTAATAGAAAATGATGGTGCAGACACTTCCCTAAAGTGGGTGATGAGGGAGGCCCTCAGAGGAGTGACCCTGGACCTGGGACCGGGCGTGTCTGGCGCTAGCCGTGCAAGAACAGGAGAGAGCAGGTGAGGAGAGGAAGCGGCAGGGCAGAGGCCCAGGGCTGAGTGGGCCTGCAAGGGGCCCCTTGAGGAGGGGGTGGCCCCAGCCAAGGTGGGTGAGGCATGTAGACCGTCTGGTGGGAGGCTGGGGATGACGCACGTGTTCTCTGTGAAATGTGAGCCGGAGGGTCCTGCGGGACCGGGAATCCTCTTCCCCGCCGTGCTGCAGGGTGTCCTAGACTAGGAAGCACTGCCCAGAGCGTGCGTTTTTACCTCCCTTTGTCAGATCTGGAATCCCACCACATGATGTTTCCCATGGAAGTCCCAAGTTTCTGTCACATTCATTAATGCAGACTTTGTAAAATTATTTATATGTGAGAAATCTGAGCTCGGAAGAGGATTTATGCTTGTGTGTGTGTTTCCCTTCCTCAGCATTTCTGGATTAAAAGTGGTGGGTGAGTCCATTTCTCCAGCATTTCACCTCCAGCTGGAAGAGAGCACTGGGTGTCGAGAAAGAGACATTAAACTACTTCAGGAAATAGTAACTCAAGTGAGTATCCAGTTATTCGGGTAAATCTCTTCGTGCCCTTCTACCCTGAACCCAAGGAATTTTTAAGGTCATTTTTAAGAATGCTCTCTTTGCCCTAAGAGATTGGGTACAACAGAAGTTGTGGTTACCCCTCTGGTGACATGGAATTGTTCTGATGCCCAGCCTTCCCGACGTCTGTCCCTGCCCAGTGGAGTCTGTAGCACGTCTCTACTGACAGGCTGCAGGTTATTCCATTGGGTCAATTTTCAGCTCGCATTGAAGTTGTGTTCTTTGCCACATTGTATTAAAATACGCTTTGCTTCCACTCTGAATAATTAGTCTTCCAGAAAACCCAGTTGCTTACTATTTACAAAGCCAGGCTTTCGCACATGTAGGTGGGGATGGCATTCTGTATGGTGATGGTGCACAACACCGGACAGCTGACTGTCTGGGGCTGAACACCCAGCATAGCTCAGAAACAGGTCGAAATAATCTTGTAAGCAAAAAGGAAGGAAGAAGAGCCACTTCTTTACCATGCCTAACTTGGGAGCTTGATTTAAATGTCTGACTTCTGAAAGTCTTACTACTAAGTGTACCTTAGTTATTAACTAAGAAACGCATCACTAGGGAAGATCCCTTGGCCTTTACTGTTCAGTAGAGCTGCGTTCACCCAAGTCCTCTCTCCTCACTTTCCTCCTTCTCAAGAACGGTCAAGTGGCCCTGCAGCACTGAGCACCGAGGGTGGTGCTGCCTTGTACTTGAATCTGAAATACATGGCGTACGTATTTGAGAATGAAGACAGGCTTCACCCTGCTTCCCTGTCCTGCTTGTCCTGACGGTTCCTTTCAGAGGCTCCTTCCCTGAGTCCGTGCTGCCAGGCGTCAGGGTAGTGGTGCTGGTCAAGTCTGCCGTGTGCCCCTGCCCGGCTGTGGCACAGCAGGCAGTCACGTGGCTGCTCAGTGTGGAGACTGTGGTGCTAAGCCAGCCCCTGGCTTCACCGCTGGCTTCAGCTGACCTGTACCCGACAATGTGTGAACCACAGTACCTGCAGTCACTGATTCATGGAGAGCTTCTTGCAACTTGTGGATCATTGATTCGTGGAGAGCTTCTTGCAACTTGTGGCCTTCCAGAATCAGTTGTCCTAAAAAAACAAAATAAAACCAAACCCAGAATATGAGATTCCTAATTAAGGAAACGTGTCAGATTGTGAATGAACAGGCTGGAGTGGCTCTCGCCTTGCTGAGTGAGGAAAGGTCACAGATGTCTCCTCAGGTGCAGCTCTGCAGACTTGGAAAAAAACTCTTTAAAGGGGAAAAGCACCCCACAGACCTTTTTTACTGCCTCGGTGTTTTTATTGTCATATTACTTAAATGTATAAGCTATAAAAGGAAGTACAGCATCCTTTTAATTAGAGCTCCTGTACAAATGTAATACCAAAACAAATTTAGAAATTAAATATAAGCAGAACAGACAAGCCTAGTAAGAGTCAAATTATGACATTACCTTCATGTGACAGCTGAGTTTGTTTTCTAACTGAGTTGCCGGGTGGTGTGACTGATGCTGACCGCCGCCAGAGCAGCCTTGTGAAGCTGCATGTCCTGTGTTGGAGTCTGTGGTGACGCCGTTATTATCCCAGAGCCTCCCCTCGAACCCCCTCAGGGTGCTTCTCTACACACTTTGTGTCACGGGACGTGGGCCTTCTCTAGGTGCCAGGGTGTCAGTTCCAGTCAGATCCACCTCAGTTCTTTTCTCACTGGGTAGCAACAGCTAAGGTCTTCCTGCTACTCTGTTCCAGAGGGAGACTCAGAAAGGGCATGTGAATCAAGTGACTCGATACTTCTCTTACATAGGTTATCCTCATAACAAAAAGAAAAAGTGAGTCTGGACAATTCACAGATCCCAAAATTACATCTGTGGGCTCCCACTGGATATTGGCTGTCTTCAGGAAATCACCTTGAGAGTTGAATGAGGAGAGAACAGGCTCTGGGGAAGGGAACAGAATACTATCTGGGAACTGCATTTGTAGGAAGGAGGAGGAAAGCTCTTAGAGTTTCTTTGCATCATTGCAGCGTCCATCTTAATAAGTCTTTTGTCCTGTTCCTCTTTGCTTTTTCTTTTCAATATTTGAAAGAGAAAAAAGGATCATGACACTGTAGTTCTTGTTTAAGCTTTGCAGAACTGAGCAGTTCTGCCAAATTTTTGTTGACTTGCTTGATAAAACAGTTTTTACAAACTGAGCTATGGTTTATACTGTTTCTTAACTAGACAGGACTAGAAACGGAGCCAGTCCAGATGTTTGCAGAAGGAGTTAACTTTTCCAAGTACACTTCCAGAATGTAGAACCAGCAAAAGACATTGCCTGCCATTGTTTTCCATCTTTTCCTAGCAGAGGAAAACCTTACCTCACAGCTTACAGAATGGCCCCTCTTCAGGCAAATACCTGCACTGCCACACGCTGGCAGTGATTGTTCTTTCCTTTACAGCACCCCTTGCTCTAGCTGGTTGTTCGTTTGTTTGTTTGTTTAAAAATACGATTCACGTTCCATAAAATTCACTCTTTAAAGTATACAGTTGAGTGGTTTTTAGTATCCTCACAGGGTTGTGCAGCCATCACTCTCTGATTTCAAAACATTTCATCACCCCAAGGAAGAAACCCTTATAAACCATTACCCTCGTCTGACTTTATGCTTTATTTTGATAGTGATTATTTAATTTTTAAAAAAATGTTGGCAGGTAGCTGATGTATTGGAAAGCTGTGCAGAATGTGACACCAGACTCTTCTGTGCTTGGTAGCACTGTGTCCAAGTGTAGCACATGGGAATCAGAGGTGTTGTTGATACCTGACGTGTGAGCAATTCCTCTCTGAAATGATTCTGCTGGCGTTATTAAGTCCAGCTCTTGGTTAGCCTCCGGGGCTTTGTTGGTCCTGTTTCCCCTTGTCCTAACTCTGCTTTGCCTAAAGTGGTAACCACTAGTTACCTATGGCTGTTTAAATTAAGTCAGATTCAAAGTTCAGTGTTACAGTTGCACTAGCCATATCTCCAAGTGCCCGAGAGCCACGTGGGTCCCTGGCTGCCGTCGTGGACAGCACAGGACGGACACCTCCATCATTGCAGGAAGTCCTGTAGAGCAGTGCTCTCAAGATGATGATTGTGTGGTGTTTTGTTTTGTCTTCTAGCAGTTATAGTTGGAAAGGTGAATTAAAACTACTCTTGAGAGGAGCATTTCAGTGCACCTTCCTGTTTTTGTTTTTGTTTTTTTTTTAATGGGATTGAGTTTTATTTATTTATTTATTTACGGCTGTGTTGGGTCTTCGTTTCTGTGCGAGGGCTTTCTCTAGCTGCGGCGAGTGGGGGCCACTCTTCATCACGGTGCGCGGGCCTCTCACTATCGCGGCCTCTCTTGTTGCGGAGCACAGGCTCCAGATGCGCAGGCTCAGCAATTGTGGCTCACGGGCCCAGTCGCTCCAGGGCATGTGGGATCTTCCCAGACCAGGGCTCAAACCCATGTCCCCTGCATTGGCAGGCAGACTCTCAACCAGTGCGCCACCAGGGAAGCCCAACACCTTCCTGTTTTAATGACCAGTGTCTGCAGTCCAGGCTGCAAATGTATTCCTTTTCCTCATACAGTGCATGGACAGAGGCATCGCGTTAACTCTGGCGCGCTACCTGGAGAAAGAAGAGAAGTATCTCCCTCCTCCGAGGTTGGTAGACTTAAAATTATGACCTGAGTCATTGTTTTCTACTTTAAACTTTGTATGAAATGTATTATGTTTTGAAATTTTTTGAAAGACTGTCACAGGATAAGGAAGAATGTGTATTGTTAAAAGATAGAACATCACCTGTTTCTGTTCTTAAACGAGATGTTTTCCCATTTTAATTGAAAATCCCCTCAGGACTCTGTAATTAACTTAATGAAACATCTGCGATCCCAAGAACGACCTGGGACAGCCCAGGTTCGCATTGGCGACGACCTGCCACTGTGCTGCGGTAGCGTGTGCTGGGCCAGCTGTTTCCACCACCAGGATAGTCCTTACGGGGGGGGGGGGGGGGGGTGGCACAGTCGGGGGGGCGCTGCTCATCCCACCTCTGGCCCAAGTGCTGTGTGTTACTTCATCTGACAAACACGTATTAAGCACCCAAGGAAAAGCAAAGTGACAGTGGGGAACACCTCTACAGAGGTTCAAGCAGCCCTCAGTGGGGAGGCACCTCGACTCATGATTTAAAATTGGCGTTCATTCAACACCTGATTCTGTCCCCTAAGCACTTAAACAGTGTAGTCCAAGAAGGTAGACACCCAGAGCTTGAGGGTTTCAGGGTCATGACACAGGTCAGGGAGGTCACAGAGAAGGAGGGCATGGTTAGCTCTGGCCTGGGAGGGACTGAGGCTTCCTAGAGCAGGAGACGCTTAAGCCGAGCCTGCAGAATCAAGCGTATCAAACAAGCTGGGGTGGGCATCGGGCCTTCCAGCAGGGTCTGCGGTGGCGTGGAGACCTACAGGTGCATCTGGGGAGCCCAGAGCACGGGTTTGATTGAGAGGGAGCCTGGAGGAGTCTGGGAGAGACCCGCGAGAGCACTCAGAGTCAGCGCTGTGCAGGCGTGGGGCCCTGGGCTGGGTTCTGGAAGGCTGTTCTGGCAGCAGCTCGAAAGCACCCTAAAGATCCTGCTCTCTCCGTTCCAATTACACCATCCAAAGTTGTGATCCTGTGTTTCATGAGGACGGGGGCCACCCTCGTGCCCTCAGGACTCTGGGCCCAGCCCAACTCAGTGTGTATGTGTCCAGTGGCTGATGCAGATGTTTGCAGAGGGGAGTGAGAGGGACCTGGGTAGAAGTGCCCTGTCAGCGACGGTGAGATGCCCGCGCATCTCCAGATCCACAGGGAGAGACTTCCCTGGCGGTCCAGTGGTTAAGACTCTACGCTCCCAATGCAGGGGGCACAGGTTCAATCCCTGGTCGGGGAACTAAGATCCCACATGCTCCACAGTGCAGCCAAAGAACAAAATTTTTTTTAAAACAGAAGATCTATATTTATTAATCTTTGTCCCCTCTGTCCCCTGCATCAGTGCAACCTGACCCTCATTGACCGGGTAAACACTGAGTGAATAGATTCTAGGACAAGAGCAATGAGCTCTTGTTATAGACTCACGGCGTTGGCTCTTCCTTACAGCCTTGTACAACCCTGAGCAAATAGCTTTACTTTATGACAGTTGGCTTTCTCATCAGTAATATGGTCACAGTCTTACAAGTCCTGCCTACCTCTCGGTGATTCTCGAACCAAATGTGTGCCGTGCGGTGTCAGAGCACGAAGAGGATGAGCTAAGGTGAAACTCCCTGTCTAATGAAATGAAAAGGGGACGAGGTGGAAAGACAGGTAAAAGCTCGACAAGAAAGCAAATGTTCTCCTTGGACTGTTTGCTACCCATCCCCCAACCACCCACAGAAGGCTCTAGAAGAGACAAAAGACATCCTGTTCTCAGGATCCCTGGAAGTCTTAGGGAGCTGCCTGGGACCTGGGGGAGTAAAACACCTCCAAAAATGATGGATGAACTTCTGCTTAAAACATCTGACAGAATTGCAGAAGAGTGTACAGAGCCCAGACCCAGCAATGACTCCTTCTCTCCTTATCCTTACCTGTCTCTGCTCCTCCTTGGTCTTCTGTCTGTTGGAAATCAGACCGAGGAAAACGATGGTCCTTAACTGAAAGCTTACAATGTACCAGATGGTGTTCTAAGCACTTTTTCATCCTCAAGGAAACCCTGTGAGGTGGGGATTATTGACATCCACAGTTTATGGTTGAGGAAATTGAGGCACAGAGAGGTGGAGTGACTTGCCCATCATCACACAACCAATAAGAGGTAGGATCTACATAGAACCCAGGTAGTTGGGCTCCAGCGACTATGTGCCCATCCACCAAATCACACTGCTTCTTATGCAAAATCACATTTTCAATGTGCCTTCTCTCTCTGTTGGTTACATGTATCTGAGGATCCTAAGAATCTTAGATATCCATCTAAGAGGTATATATTGATACTTACCTCCAAAGTAAGGTGTTTGGAGTGATGTTCAGCTAATGTTAATGTTAATTCATATTCAAAATGAAAATGCTTTGGAAACTATAGTGTACTTTAAACATAAAAGATTTATTTGGTTTACGAATCACTGTGCTGTATACCTGAAACAAATACAGTATTGTAAATCAACTAAATTTCAATTTTAAAAGTTCATTAGTTAAAAAAAAAAAAAGACTTCTGCATCCTAATTCCAGGAATCTGTGAATGCTACCTTATTTAGAAAAAGGATCTTTGCAGATGTAACTAATTTAAGGTTCTTGAAATGAAGAGATCACTCTGGAGTATTGAGAATTGGCGGGGGGGTACCTAAGTCCAATGATAAGTATCTTCAGAAGAGAGACACAGGGGAGATGAGAAGACGTGAAGACAGAGGTAGAGATAGGAGAGATGTAGCTACAAGCCAAGGAAAGCCAAGGATTACCAACAGCCGTCACAAGCTGGTCATCTTACCCCAGAGCTTCTGGAGGGAGTGCAGACCTGCCAACATCTTGATTTTGGACTCTGGCCTTCAGAACTGTGAGAGAATAAATTACTGTTGTTTTATTACCTATCCTCCCCCCCAAAAAAATGATTTCTTGGTTTATATTTTTATGTACTCTCGCATTTGTATTTCATATCTATTTCATTTTCAATATAATTTTTTCTGTTCAATGTATTTTTGTGTTCTTGTAATCTGCTAAAAAGTCTTATAAAATATGATATATTTAATTCCTGTATAAGATTTATTAGATCTGTTTTTTATTTGTCACTTATGTGTACCTATTTGAATCCTATTTTGTGAATAGTATGTTGCCGTCATTTTTGAAATTATATCTTAAAATTTTTATTCTTATGCAACATTTTCAGTGTAATTACTACTGACTAGATGACTCTAAGTGAGATATTTCCTTTAATTTTTTGAAAGATATGGATGAGGCTATTTGACATTAGTTCTTTTTCTTTTAAATTTAAAAATCAAATTATATTGAAGGATTTCTACCCCAGATGTTCCCATCTTCAGCCACACTCTCACGAGGCAACCACTTAAACCTTTTTCTCTTTATTTCTTCTGGAGAACCAAACATTTATCTAAATAATGTTATGTCTCTATTTCCTCATTTATCAGCCTTAATTAGGATCTCCTATTTCGAAAATATTTTGTACATATCTTTTCCCCATTTCTCTATTTGAATTACTACCTTTCATCTGTTCATTCTTCTAGGAGTTCCTGGTTTATGCCAGGTAATAACCCCTTATAGTTTCATGCAATTGCATTACTATCTGTCCTCTATATCTTAGCTGTCTCATTGAGCAGAAGCGTGCATTTTGATGTAATGAAAGCTATCAACTTTTTTTCCTTACAGTTTTTGCTTTTGAAGTTTAGTTTAAGGACTTTTCAACACTCTTAGCTCTCCACTGATTTCAGATCTTTATTTTCACATTTAGGTCTTTAATCCAGCTAAAGTCTATCCCTGTATCAGGGTTAGGTAAGGGTCAAATTTCATTTTTATTCTTCTTCACATGGTGCGATTGTTTTCCCAAATCATTCACTAAGCAAACTGTTGTTTCTCCATTAATTTATTCTTATAGTTTATCTTACATTAAGTCTCATACAAACAAGGATCAGTCTTTAAGTTATTATGTTCCCTTGGTCTGTTCATCTGTTCTTGTGCCAATTTCACTGTCTTTATTAAATTATCATCTTTCAACATTTCTTAATATTTGGCAGGGCACACTCACCCTTTGTTTTCTCTAAAATTGACTTCACTATTCATAGATTTTTCTTCCTTCATATATGTTTTAAAATAAATTTAGTTGAGTTCCTCAAAAAATATCCAAGTGTAATTGTCTGATATTGCATTTCATTCATAGATTAATTTAGGAAGAGTCAACATCTTATAATATTAAATTGTCCAATCTAAGAAAATGGGATATCTTTGTAAATATTTATTCAGATCTTCAATCTCCTTTATTAGAGTTAAGTTTTCCCATAGAGGGATTTTTGGATTCTTGGATAATTTCTAGATATTTTATACTTTTAGTTATTGTAATTTGTATTTTACTTTTATAGTATTTACTGGCCAGTTTTACTGGTGTAGGAAAGCATTGACTTTTTTTTCAAATTTATTAGTAATTTATTATAGAGTAAATGCTCCAAGTAAAAGAAAAGAATTTTAAGATTGGATAGCAAAAACTTAGGTATATTAAAACTCCACATAATGTCCACTGTGTGTAAAGTGACATTAAAAAAGTAAGGTAGGGCTTCCCTGGTGGCACAGTGGTTGAGAATCTGCCTGCTGATGCAGGGGACGTGGGTTCGAGCCCTGGTCTGGGGGGATCCCACATGCCGTGGGGCAACTGGGCCCGTGAGCCACAACTGCTGAGCCTGCGCATCTGGAGCCTGTGCTCCGCAGTAAGAGAGGCCACGACGGTGAGAGGCCTGCGCACCGCGATGAGGACTGGCCCCCGCTTGCCGCAGCTGGAGGAAGCCCTCGCACAGAAACGAAGACCCAACACAGCCAAAAATAAATAAATAATAATTAAAGGTGCTAATAATTAAAAAAAAAAAAAAGTAAGGTAGTATAAGATTGAGCAATTAAGGAAAAGCAAACTGATACAACTACTGATATACTTACTGATGAACATCATTAAGAAGTAGGACAGCAGGGATCCTTGTTCCCTCTTCTTGCCCCAAACACGGGCGGATGTCTAGGGGAAGAGTTTTCATAACTGGATTCCAGATGCTTTTCTGTCTTTCCACCCAGACTGGCCACTACAGTTCTGCCTCTTCCAGGAAGCCACGTCTCCATCACCAAAACTGTTGGACTTGTGACTTGATTATTCCCTTCTTCCAAGGAAAGTTAGCCTGTTTGTCTTGGTTCCCTTTGTCTCTGAGTCTCTCCGGGGTGACACAGAGGGCCCACGTGAAGTCTGCACATACACTTGGTTGTCTCACAGGAGAGGAATGCTGAGGTTGTGGGATTTATTTCAGTTTCTTTGAAGTAGGAACCAAGCCTGCTTGTTGTCTCAATGGGAGAGATGAGCTCGTCTTTCCAAGTTCCTCGCTGCATTTTTCAATTTGATGGTACTGCTTCAATTCCAACAGATGTTTTTCCCCCAGGATTATCCTGCTGAATTGCTGGGTCTTGGGGGACTCCTCTTCTCTCCACTGTCCTCAAATCTTCTTCTTGTTCTAACCAAGAGATCAGAGTGGGTTTCAATGATTGATACCCTGCTGTGGTCAGGTTCTTGTAGTTCTCCAGCATTACATCTCTGAAAAGAGTCCAGTAAAGTCCACTCTTCCTGGGTGAAGTCCACAGCCACATCAGCGAAGGTCACTGAGTCCCAAGAACAATTTCTCAGACACTCAGTCATCATCCTTTCTGCCTCTGTCTTTTCCTCAGGAAGGCAGAAAGGGTCCTTAGAAAGGACACTTTTTTCCATTTTCATTTCTTGTAGGTACTGAAAACAATTCATTATATATATGATATACACATCATATTTGTATTAGGCACCACTGGTTAAGACTGCAGCTGGACATTTGAAGGGAAGAAAGATGAAATTTTTTTTTCAGTTGACATTCTTGAGCTTCCTTGATGGATGTTGGAGAAGCTTGAGGCTCTGGGCTTCCCTTTAATTTATCTCTGGCTTATTCCTTTATGCGTTCAGTAGATAATTAAGAAGTTATGAGCAGTTGAGAGCAGAAACATTCAGAAACTGTCTTGGCATTATAATTCAAAGTTCCAAGCACACTCTGAACCACACGATGACCAGCATGACTCCAGCACTGATTTTTATAAGTTGATTTTGAAAACTTACTGAATCATTTGCTGACTCTTTTGTTTTTTTCTAGTTAGATGTTCATTATACCTCTTATTTCTTTTTCTTTTGTTGTAGCATTGTCCAGGATCTCCAGAACAAGATTAAATGGTGGCAGTGGTAGTGGGCACGTTTATCTTGTAATTAACCATAAAATAAGTTGGGAAGTGTTCTCTCCTCTTCTCTTTACTGGAAGAGGAGCAATTTGTAAAAATTGGTATTAATTCTTTAAATGTTTGGAGAAATTGTCTATTTGAAAACATCTGAAACCTGGGGGTTTCTTTTTCAGGAGCTTTTATTACAAATTCTATTTCTTTAATGATTATAGAACTATTCATGTATCTATTTTATATTGCTGAATTTTGGTAGTTTGTGGTTTTTAAGGAATTGGTCCATTTCTTCTACGTTATCAAATTTATGAGCATTGAGTTTCTTGTAGTATTTGTTTCTTATTATTTTAATGGCTGCAGGATCCTTTGTGACATTGGTGATTTGTGTCATCTCTCTTTTTGTCAAGAGGTTTGCCGATTTTATTGATTTTTTTTTGACAAATGAGTTTTTGGTTTCATTAATTTTCTCTCTTGTTTTTATTTTCATTGACTTCTGCTTTTTTGTTGTTGCTGTTTGTTTTGTTCCTTCTGTTTGCTTTTTGTTGTTGTTTTCTCCTTTCTTTTCTATTTCCAGTCTTTTGAGTTAGGAATTTAGACTACTGATATATTTTCTCTTTTCTAATGTAAGGATTTAGTGCTATAAATCTCCCCTCTCAGCCCAGCTTTAGATGAATCCCACCAACTTTGATATGTTGTATTTTTTATTTCATTTATGCAATTTTTTAATTTTTATTTTTAAATTTCTTTTGAGACTTCCTCTTTGACCCATGGATTATTTAGAAGTGTATTGTTTAATTTCCAAGAATTTGGAAAGTTTTCTGTTGTCTTTCATCTACTGACTTTTTTTTTTTTTGAATATCTTTAGTGGAGTATAATTGCTTTACAGTGTTGTGTTAGTTTCTGCTGTACAACAAAGTGAATTGGCTATATGTATACATATATCCCCATATCCCCTCCCTCTTGAGCCTCCCTCCCACCCTCCCTATCCCACCCCTCTAGGTCGTCACAAAGCATTGAGCTGATCTCCCCTGTTCAGCTACTGACTTCTTGATTTGATTTTGTTATGGACAGAAAACATACTCTCTATGATTTCAATTCTTTTAAATTCATTAAGGTTTGTTATATGACCTAGGACATAGTCATCATGGTGAATGTTCCATGAACACTTAAATAGAATGAGTATTCTGCTATTGTTGGGTGGAGTGTTCTATAAATGTCAGTTAGATCTACTAGGCTGATGGTATTGTTCACTCATCTGTATTCTTCATGATTTTATCTCTGGTAGTGCTACCAAATACTGCAAGTTGGGTACTGAAATACCCAACTACAATTGTGAATTTGTCTATTTCTCTTTTCATCTCTGTCAGTTTTTGCTTCATGTATTTTGAAATGCTGCTAGGTGCTGCATACATACTCAGGATTGCTACATCCTGGTGGGTTGATTAATCCTTTATCATTATGCAATGCCCACTTTTGTTCCAAATAATTTTCCTTGCTCTGAAATTTACTTTATTTGATATTATTATGGTCACTCTTACTATTTTCTAATTCCTATTTACATGATACATCTTCTTCTATCCTTTTACTTCCTACTTATCTATGCTATCTGTGAAGTCATTTTCTTAGTCTGTATATAATTGATAAATGTGTATTATTCACTATCTATTTTTAATTTTTTTCCAACTTCTGAAGAATAATTGATCTCTTTTAATTGGTTTATTTAAATTAATCATTGATGTGTTAGAGCTTAAGTTCTGCCATTTGGTATTTGTTTTCTATTTGTCCCTTTGTTTCTCACTCCTCTATTTTTTTCTTGCTTTCTTGTGAGTTACTTGAACGTTTTTTAACATTATATTCTTCTTTATTTGTAATATTTTTTCATATACCACTTTGTATAACTTTATTGGTGGTTGCTTTAGGTAAATTACCTATGTAATTTATCACCACCTATGGTGTCAGGGTTTTTACCCTTTTGAGTGAAGTATAAAAACCCTATTTCCATTTAGATCCCTTTACCCTACCCACTTGTTAAATATAATTGTCTAAAGTGTTTTCCACTATATACATTGAGCACCATATCAAATGGTACTATGATTTTAGCTTCAAACTTAAAGTATAATGAAAGAAACTCAAGAGGTGTAGAATAGTCTGTTGGGTTCACCTCTATATTTCTTCATTCCAGGGTTCTTTCCCTCTCTGAAGGTCCCATCATTTGTCTGCTGTCATTTTCTGTATTAGTCTGCTCAGGCTGCCGTAACAAATACCACAGAGTGGGGCGGCTTAAACAACAGAAATTTATTTCTCACAGTTCTGGAGCCTGGAAGTTCAAGATCAAGGTGTTGTCAGGTTTAGTTTCTCCTGAAGCCTCTCTCCTTGACTCATAGATGGCTATCTTTATGCTGTGTCCTCACATAGACTTTTCTATGTTCATGTGCCCCTGTGTCTCTTCTTCCGGTAAAGACATTAGCCCTATCGAATTAGGGCCCCACCCTTATGACCTCACTTAACCTTAATTATATCTTTAAATATCTTATCTCCACATACAGTCTCATTGAGGATTGGGGTTTCAACACATGAATTTTGGGGGACACAATTCAATCCATAACATGTTTTTTTATGTTTGAAGAGCTTCCTTTGACAAATCTTTAGATGTAGATCAGATAGCAACAGATTCTCCTAATTTTCTTTCATCTAAGAAGTCTTATTTTCCATTCATTTCTGAAGGATAATTTTGCAAGATATAGAATTCAAGGTTGACAGTTCTTTTATCACTTGAAAGGTGTTGTGCTGCTAAGTTCTGGCTTGATGGTTTCAGATGAGAAATACGGTGTCATTAATTTGGTCTTCCTGTATAGTTAATGCATCATTCCTCTCTGATTGTTTTTAAGATTTTTGTTTTTTGTCTTTAGTTTTTCAGGAGTTTAATGATGATGTGTCTTAGTTTGGACTTGTTTGGGTTTATCCTATTTGGGTTTCACTTAGCTTCTTGACTCTGGAGTTTTATGTCTCTTGCCAAATTTATGAAGTAATTAAGCATTATTTCTTTGATATAATGAAAGAACTATTTGAGTATTTTTTCAGCCACACTCTCTTTCTCATTCCCTTCTGGGACCCTGATGATAGAATGTTATATATTTTAAATATTTAGTTACATATCTGTTTCATAGATCCCTGAGGCTCCGTTCATTTTTTTTCAGTCTATATTTTTGTTTTTTTCATACTGTATAGACTCAGTTGATCTGTCTTCAGGTTCATGGATTCTATCCACTGTCATCTTTACTCTACTATTGAGTCTACCACGTGAGGTTTTTTTTTTTAATATTCGTTATATTTTTCAGTTCTATAATTTCCATATGGCTGTCTTTTGTATTGATAATTTATATTTTTTGCTGAGATTTTCTATTTTTTCATTTTTTTCAAGAGAATTTATAATTGCTTGTTGAAGCATTCTTATTAAATACAAGGATTTTTAAATCCTTATCAAATAAATTCAGCATCATAGTCATTTCAGTACTGGCATTTTTTAAATTTTAGTATTGGATTTTTTTTTTCCTCATTAAAAGTGTGGTTTTCCTGGTTATTGGTATAATGAGTGAAATTTTATTGTATCCTACACATTTTGGTTATTATATTAGGCGATGAGTGAACTTTTATTGTATCCTACACATTTTGGTTATTAAGAGACTTTTAAATGCTATTTAAATCTATTTTATTAGACACTCACCCTTTTTAAGTTTAATGTCTAGGTTCTGGCCTATTTTTGTGAGCTGTAGTTCCAGTGACAGTTTAGTTTTCAGAGCCCTTGACATTCTATTCTGGTCGGCTTCATTCTTTGGCATTTCTGGGGCTCTTGCTCAGTCCCTGCAGGTGTTGCCTGAAGGGGTGGAAGTTGCTTTCCTGGGTCACCTAGAGTGCAAGACCATGTTCAGCCAAGGGAGGTGGAGGGACTGAAACCACAGGGCCTGGATCTTCTCATGCCATTGGGTGGAGAGTGGAGCCATGCCAGGCTGTGCTGATGCTGCCCCGCGGTGGATCAGTCTACCCACCAGTGCCCAGGAGAAGGGGTGGAGAAGGGGTTGGGTCAGCCCAGTGTGACTTCGAAGGCAAGTGGCACCCTCTGATGTGGCCCCTTGTGAAGTGGGAGTTAGCATTCCACCCCACCCCCCACCATTTTGGCTCTGTTGGGTTTCTCCTTTCTGGGTTCTTAGGCCAATGCCTTTCTTGTCTGTCTGTTTGTTTGTTTGCTTGTCTATGCACATTGGTGATTCCAGGTTTCAGGCCTCTCTGGCACCCATATGAGGCATATAGGAGATAAAAGAACTCACCACATCATCAGTCCTGAAGTCCTGAGGTATCTAACTAGTCCACCTCTTCTTTCCAGCTTTCAGAATCCTTTATTCTTGTCTGTTGGATTATTTCCAGGCTATTTAGTTGCTTTTTTTGGGGGGGGGGGTGGAGGAGGGATAAATGAGCCTACACTTTCTTGTTCTGGAACTGGAAATGCTATTAAAGATTTTGCATATGGAAAGAGGAATGAACCATTTAAATTGCATGGCTGCAAGAGCCATTTCTGGGCTTTGGTACAGAGTGGGCACTCTGTAATCATTATTGGTTGAATGAATGAAAAAAATGGAGTTTTCATACTTTAATTTCAGTGTCCTGGGGGCATGTGTAAGACAGAGCCCTGTTTTCCTGAATTCTTGGACAAGTACTTCTCAGGGCTTTTAGGCTTCATCTTTCTGAGAAAAGACCACAATGAACTGGTGGCCTGAAGGTAGGAGATTGCTATTGTTCAAAAGCGGATGACACTACTATGTCCTTATGTCTGTCCATCCATCCATCCATCCATCTCTCTGTATATATATAATCACCTCGAGGATCATTATTCTTTTCTCTTTTCCAAAAAGAAGAAAACTTGCTCTTAAGTATTCAGACATACTTAGCATAATAAGTCAGGGCTCGAAAACACCCCCTTAGCTAGAAACTTTCTTCAAGAAAAAGGCCAGTATTTAAGATACAGAAATGATAAAATTTTTGAAATTTTACTCTTAGTAACACCAGATTAACATGACAGAATGTCAGCATTTTTTAAAGATGTTAATGTTGAGATTTCAATGAGATTGCCTTCAGCTCATATTCCCTTTTCTCTGTGAATATTATGCTGCCTCTCAGATGTGGCTTTTTAAATAAAAACATCTTAATGAAGCAGTAAATAATTCTACAGTGAGGGGATCAGCTGTGAGGGGTGTGTTTCACAAAGGATCACACTCGCAGGTTTTGTTTTTGTAAATCTGAATTTTACTCCCCAATGGATACCCCACTTTTTGTATTCAAGAGATGAAATACATAAGGAATTCATTAAGAAATCAGGCTTTGGTGGGACAGCTTTGATTTGACACTTTTGAAATATGATCTAGGTCACAGTGGTGAATGGTGCAAACCTCTTTTTTGGCAACGGCATCTGGACTCGATTATTTTAAATTAGGTTGTGGGGTGCTGGCATCCACCCCTCTGCAAAACTGCTACTGCAGACAGCCCTTGTTCCCCGAGATGATATGGCAGATTAGATGAGTTCTGAATACTTAGAAATAAACTTTTATATTAATTCTCAACTTTGCTGTTTCAGTACCCTGTTTTTATAAGCTTTTAGAATGTCACCTATTATCTTTCATTAGTAATGATGGCTTTCATGCCAAAGATAAATTAAACCTGGAGCATTTTATTAATATTTAACTTCTTCCTTCAGAAGGATAAGTGACACTAAATAGGTTCTTCAGCAAATATTTATTAAACGAATGGAAAATTACCCCAAGGTAATCTACCATTAAGAACACGCAGTTGTGCTCCAGGAGGTCCGTGGGCAGCTTTGTGGCTACCTGCACACTTTGTCCCACGGGCTTCACTCCCTTTCCATCTCCAGTGTTCAGGAATTCAAAACCCAACTGTCTCCTTCACTCCACCCTGACTGCAGTCAAACAAGAGGGTGTAAAATTGGGTTTAAACCCAGTTTTCGGCAGCTAATACGTACAGTTTTCTGATTTCAGGAATGTTTATATTTGAAGGTTGATTTTTCAGAATCAGAGTCTGGTTAAAAAAGAAAGAAAAAAATACACTTTAACATCTAAAGAGTTTACCAACTGTATTTCCTCTTTTATGTTGTTTCAGAAATAGTCACACAGACATTTCTTAAATAATTTCATAGAAACCAAATTCCAAGTGTGTTTATGTTTCAAAGATGAATGGGTTATTTTGATGAGCTTTCAAATTTGAAAGGGCTTTATAACAAATATTTTGGGAAGAGATTGTGCACCAAGAAGATATGGAATGCGGATCTTCATTTGTACCCACACGTCAGGGTGACACAATTGGATCCCACTTATTCTTCTCCCCAAGACTTAGCTTAAAAGCACCCAAGGGTGTAGACTATTAGCATCTGTCATATTATATCTCAAAGCTCTCCAAGAAACTGAACTCATTTAAACCCACCCAAAACCCACTTACAGATGAGAAAAGAGACAGGGAAACTAACTTGCCTCTCGTCCTACAGCCAGGATGTCACCAAGACCTGTTCTTGACTCCTATTCACTCCATTTGCTTTACTTTTCTCTCTATCACACAGCAATCCAAAATGGGCTAAAAATAGCCCTGGAAGATAAAATCCTGGGAAAACAATAATTTCCAAAAGGGCCCTCGAATCTCCCTTAATTTCTAACCAACGTGACTTTCCTTTGTTCCACTGAACTGTAACAGTCTTTGTGTCCCACTCACTTACTTTTAAATTTGGGATTTTTTTTCCCTTCAAATGATGGTGTTTGGGGGTTTTTTGTGGGTTTTTTGTGTGTGTGTGTGTGTATCAAAAAATAACTTATAAATCACAAAGTGAGAGAAACGCATTTATTTGTTAGAGAATAGCTGTTTAGAGTCTTGGGAACATTATTGATATTCCTGGGCTATTGTTTCCGAATCCCTTTTCATCTGTTTCTGGACAGGCAGGGCAGACTCTTCCACGTTAAGAACAGAGGACTCTGGAGTTTTTCAGGAAGATAGAATTTCAATAAGGGTCTCCCAGTTTCTTAGCTCTATGACCTCAGGCAACGTTTTGAGCCTCAGTTTCCCCTTCTATGAAATGAGGTGGGACAAGCTGCTTCCCAGAGGTGTGGGGCAATTCCACAAGGCAGAGGTAATCAGATACCCGACCCACTTAGGGCAGAGCCCTGATTCCAGCGATGGCCAATCAGAATGGAAGCACACAACTGACGGCCAATCAGAATGGGCGCCCACAGCCAGCCTCAAACTCAGCTCTGACTAAGCGGGTCACGCAGGGCATCCAGCCTGGTGCTGATTGAATGTCTACTGACTGACTGTGGCTGAGCTTGGGCTCCCTCAGAAGCAGACCCTGAAATGAAGATGAAAGTGACAGCAGTGTATCTGGGAGGTGATCCCGGGAAGCACCTGCAGGGGAGCGGGAGGCACTGCCATCTCTCCAGGGACGGATATCAGTGAGAGGGTCACGCTGTGGACATCAGGGGCTCAGTCCTGCTGGGAACCTCTCAGTTGACTGCTTGGAGAGTCAGAAGGCTGGTTAGTGGCCCTACTCCTGCCCCTCTGGCTGAGGGCTGCTCAGCACATTCTTGCCCACTCTGCACAAGTTCCCGCAGCCACAGGCGCTGGCTGTAGGTGTCACAGATGGGCAGACATGAGCTCTGAGAGAATGTGGCATCCACAGCGTCTGCTACGACTGCTGTTACAGGTTTTGCAAAAGAGGACTCAGCATTTAGCGAGTCTCCAAGGGGACAGTGGTCACTTTCAGCAGAGGGTTAAACCTAGGACTTCGGAGGACCTGGAAGCGCCCTGCCTGGTGTGCCGCCTCTCCCTGTTCTCTGCACGGTGAGCAGGCCTGGCCTGATGCTCAAGTTCAACTCCAGGCACCGACAGCAGGCCTTCACCCCAATCAGTCACTGGGCGAGTTGCGCTCCCAAGGAAAGGAGCTCGCTACAACTGAGACAGACCCTGAAGGAGCTGACAGCTAGGGGCAACAAGCCCTTCCTTCAAGGAGTAACTGGATGGCGTGTCTGTCCAGTACGTTCTAGAATTCTGGCAGGCAGGATCTCAGCTGCCCAGGGCCACCCCCTCTGAGGGTCCTTCTTTGGAGAAAAAACCTCCTAGCACTGACATGTGGAGTGAAAGAACTGGCTCACTCCTAGGAGGCCACTAGCCCCAAACTCCCTCAGCCGGCTTCTCAGCACCTGACTCTTCAATACGGGCAGATGGATGAGGGTCACCGTCGTGGGCGGGACCAAAACAAATGGACAAATCAAACATAATCAGGTAAAGAATTATTTACACACACATTCCCGTGGTTGGATATCATCAGAAATAGAAGAGAAAATTCTGCATTTGTGAATTGAGAAGAATTATCAGAGACCCCAAAAAAACAGCCGAAATTACTTTTTTTTTAAGTTCAGTAGGTGGCATGGAAGATAAAGTTAAGGGAATATCAGGGTAAGAAGGATGGGAAAAATGGAAAATATAAGAAAATTAGAGAATCATTCTAGGAGGAACAATATCGAATTACCAAAGGTATAGAAAGAACGAACAGGAAAATAAAATGTTAAATGTTAGCAGATTCGCATTCACTTGGGTTTTTTTAAATTAAATGCTTCCGCTTCAGCCAAATATTCTAGCCGAAGCTGAATTAAAGAATATGGGGCTTAGAGTTATCTACTTCCGCCCAAAACACCAGGGAGTATCGATAATCCTAAACTTCCATAGAGAAAAAAATACAGATCTTCTATTGTGACAGACACTGTGGATGTCCCCAGATCAGAAGCCTGCAGTATGGACCCTCCTGGGGGGATAATCATATCCAGGCCAGGCATGGTCAGCCAGGGCCCCTTGGCCAGTTACTGGACAGGGTGTGTTGTGGCACAGCCCTAACCAAGGAAATGCAGGGAGACATCTACTGGGACTGTTTACTCTTACTGCTACTCTCCTTGTTACTCGGGCTGTGATGTGTGGAGCTGGTGCAGCCGTCTTATCCCAATGAGGAGCACCATTGCTGACACACAGAGGAGGGAGGAGCAGAGCTGGAATGAACCTGGAGCCTTGAAGAGCATGGGAAGGTGCCAATCCAACCTTGGGATTGCTTCCTTCTAGACCTCTCCTTAAGGGAGCAATCAGTGTACTCATGCTACTTTTAGACAGATGTTATGTTCTGGGGAGAATCAGAACCATGCACCCCAAAATATGCCACTTTGGCATAAGGATTATTTTGAGCTGAAAGCAGTTGAGAAGCAGCAGATATAGGAAAGGCTCTCTAGCCTCCCCCTATCTGCCTAAAAACAGGGCATAAGTTTCCCTTCGTGAAGCTGTACCCCTCTCCCCTACCAGGAAGGGAAGAACCACCTTTATCGCTGGAGATGGAGGTGATAAGTCTGCATTAAAAAACCTTACTAAATAATCCTTATCTTTCACTACTTTCTCCCGTATATTTACCTCCCCAGAATTTACTGCCTCTAGAAGCCTAAACCCCTCTCCTTTATCTAATTGCATCTCCACAATTTATCACTTTGTTAAAATGACATAGAAGTCCCCAGGTCTAACCACTCCTTGGGGCCTTTACTTTTTTTCTGTAGAGGTCTCCATGTACACATAAAAATTAAAATGAACATCAAATAAAATTTGTGTGTGTTTTCTCCTGTTAATCTGTCTTTTGCCAGTTTCATTTGCAAATGCAGCTACAGAAACTAAGAGGGTAGAGGAAAAGTTTTGCCTCCCCTACAGCTCCTTGCTACCCAAGGCAGCTTAATTAATACACATACAAACAATCAGAAATAATAGTAGCATGGAACTTTTCAGCAGCAATGTGAGAAGTTAAAAGAGTAAGAGATTAGTAGAGAGTGCGCATTTCCCTCTGCCCTCACCAGCACTTCCAGTGGGTACCCCATGGTTTCTCATTGTCATTTTAATTTACATTTGCTGATAGCCAGTGAGACTGAGCATTTATCCCAGACTTATTGGCCATGTAGATTTCTTCTTCTAGGAACTGTCCACTCATTTCATACACTTTGAATTCCTTGCTCTTTCCTTACTGATGTGTAAATTTCCTTTTGTCTTCTGGTACTAATCCCTTATTCTCTATGTTGAAAATAACTTCTCAGTCTGTAATTTGGGGGGATTAGGGCTTGCATTCTGGCTGTGTCATCTTTTTTTTTTTTTAAAGACTTTATTTATTTTATTTTTTTTTAGAATTTCACTTTTTTATTTATTTATTTATTTATTTATTTATTTTGGCTGTATTGGGTCTTCGTTTCTGCGCGAGGGCTTTCTCCAGTTGAGGCAAGTGGGGGCCACTCTTCATCGCGGTGCGCGGGCCTCTTACTGTTGTGGTCTCTCTTGTTGCGGAGCACAGGCTCCAGACGTGCAGGCTCAGTACTTGTGGCTCACGGGCTTAGTTGCTCCGCGGCATGTGGGATCCTCCCAGACCAGGGCTCGAACCCGTGTCCCCTGCATCGGCAGGCAGACTCTCAACCACTGCGCCACCAGGGAAGCCCAAGACTTTATTTTTTAAAGCAGTTTTAGGTTCATAACATAATTGAGAAGGTACAGAGATTTCCCATATATCCTCTACCTCCTCACATGCATAGCCTTCCCCTTATCAACATCACTCACCATAATGGCACATTTGTTACCGAGGATGAACCGACATTGACACATTATAATCACCCCCAAATCCATAGTTTACCTTAAGGTACATTCATTTTTCATTTATTTCATTTATCTTTTTCATCGAAGTATAGTTGATTTACAACATTGTGTTAATTTCTGCTGTACAGGAAAGTGACTCAGTTACACCCATATATACATTCTTTTTTATATTCTCTTCCCAGGCTATTAAATATAGTTCCCTGTGCTATACAGTAGGACCTTGTTGTTTATCCATTCTATATATAATAGTTTGCATCTACTAACCCCAAACTCCCAATCCATCCCTCCCCCACGCCCCCTCCCTCTTAGCAACCACAAGTCTGTTCTCTATGTCTGTGAGTCTGTTTCTGTTTCATAGATAGGTTCATTTGTGCCACATTTTAGATTCCACATATAAGTAATATCATATAATATTTGTCTTTCTGTTTCTGACTTACTTCACTTAATATGATAATCTCTAGTTGCATCCATGTTGCTGCAAATGACATTTTTTCATCCTTTTTTATGGCTGAGTAGTATTCCATTATAGAGAGAGAGAGAGAGAGAGAGAGAGAGAGAGAGAGAGAGTACACTCTTGATAATTGTACATTTTATGGGTTTGGATAAATGTATTATGATATATGTTCATCATGATAGTATTATACAGAATAGTTTCACTGCCCTAAAAATCTTCTAAGCTCTGCCTCTTCATCCCTTGCTCTCTCCCCCTTCAATGACAACCACTAATGTTTTTAATGTCTCCATTGTTTTGCCTTTTACAGAATGTGGTATAGTCAGAATCATCCAGTATGTAGGCATTTCTAGATTGAGTTATTTCTTCCTTTTTTTAATTGAAGTATAGTTGATTTACAATATTGTGTTAGTTTCAGGTATATAGCACAATGATTCAGTTATATATATATGTCATATATACATACACACATATATATGTATATATATATATATATATATATATATATATATATTCCCTTTCAGATTCTTTTCCCTTATAGATTGGTTGTGTCATCTTTGAGACTGAACCAACTCCTTTGTGATCTTAGGCAAATTACTCAACTTCAGCCTCCTCTTTTCTAACCAGGTGATATAACCCAACTCACAGGATTGTTTGGGGCATTAAGTGAAATAAAGTATGTCAACAGGGTAGTAGATTAATATATGGAAGTAGCTTTTGTGATTTTTAGAGCAAGAAAGAACCTTAGAAATCATTGAGTCCATTGATCATCAAATCAATGCTATTTAGACAACACTTACCAGCTACCAGGGGCAGTTTTGAGAGTTTTACACATATTAGCCTGTCTAATCCTCACAACCACGCTATTCGATAGATACTATTATTACCCCACTTTTAGTATGAGAAAACTGAGAAACAAAGAGACTAGGACACTTGCCCAAGACATCTTGGAGTGGGTAAGCATGATAAAGCTATTGATACAATTTCTGCTCTTTCATCAACTGGGAGGAGTGCTCGCAACAATTCAGTTAAGAAAAAAAAAAAGAATGTTGTTTAAACAGGAGATCATTTGAAAAGGACTGATAACCACTCCTTAGCTATTGCAAAGACATCTCAAGTTTCTAAAGAACTATTGGTTGGGACCTACACCAGGGTGCGAGGAGCCATGGACCCAGACCTGAAGTGTCAGCTACAGTCCTCCTCCCAAGCCCACAGCATCCCAGGCAGTGTTCCCTGATCATTTCCCATAAGTTTGCAAGAAATGCCTTCGGATGCTGTAAGGAGGGACCACCCACCCTCATTATACACAACTGTGCTCTTCTGGGAAAGTCTGTAGCTTCCATCAGATTCTCAAAGGGGCTTATCATCCCAAACAAGGTTAATTTACTAAACAAGCTACCAGTCTAAATCTTAAGCTCCCCCCAAAAACCTAAGAGACAGAACTTTCTTCTTTTTACTTTTACAATGAAAAGAGCTCCAGTTTCCCTGAGCTGCAGGGGCTCCTTGAGCAAGATTTACTCATGTGGATAAAGGAGAGTCAAGTGGTGGTGTAATGAGAGGGGGAAAAAAATCCATTTTTTCACACTCTTATGTTCAGTTCCTGGGATCCTGCAAATTAAACTGACAAAAAAAAAAAAAAACAGATTAAGGTGAGAAAAAGTTTATGTCATATACAAATGAGGGAGCCTCACAGAAATGAAATGAAAAAATGAGTGAAAGATTGTGGAAACAGGACAAAGGAAAGGGGGTTTATGTTTCTAGGGGCAGTAAATTGAGGGAAGATAAATATATGGGAGAAACTAACGGAAGATAAGGGTTGTTTTAGTAAGGTTTGTTGGTGGGGATCCATCTCGGTATTGACTCTGTGATAAGAATGTTCTCTGCTTAGTATGGAGAGAGCACTTTATCACTGGAAATTGATGACCTGCTTTTAGGTGAGAAGGAGGAGGCCAGAGCCCTTTCTGCACCTGCTGTTTCTCAAGTGTTTGCAGCTCAAAATAATCAATATGCCAAAGTGGCATTTTTGCGGTGGCATATTCTGATTTTTCAGTGAGGGGTGTCTCCATCACTCCCCTCCCCACCTGCCCCATCCCATCAGCCTTCTCCCAGGACAGGGTCATTCACTTTCATTAAGCAGGTAAACAGCCTGGAGATTTTTAACCAGAATGGATATTCTATGCAAACAAATGCTCTGGGGACTTGGATGAGCTCTGCTCAATGACCAGAAGTTGTGAGGCCCTGGGATTTGGGCCCCTGGGGGGACCTTCCCAGTGTCAAGGCCTCCGCTGCCCCCCCCCCCCTTTCCCTGAACCATCACGGGCACTGTTTACAGCCACTTAGTTCATTCCATCTCAACTGGAATTCAGGCTGGGCAGCTATATTCCAAATGCTTTCTTCAATGCTTTCGAGGTTTATTGCTATAGAAAGAGTTTTCTGAATTAAACCCATCTAGGTTAAAATCCATTCAAGGTTTTAGCAGAGCTTGGTGAACAAATGCTAATTCGCCTATACGGTTACACTTAGGTAAGGAAACTCGGGCTTGTTGAATTTAATCCAATACTTGGCCCACAGCACTCCAAGGTCTGGAGGGAGTTTGTTTAAGCAATCCTATTTCTCAAAGCCGAAACATAAGTAAATTAAAATTCTTTACTGTATTGGGGAAATTTGAACAGATCACATTTTCCTGGTGGTACTATTTTCAAAAGGAGAACGATGAATCCAATTGTGTGTATTTTACAAGCTAACATAATAATCTCCCTAACACCGTTCTGATGTATAAACAAACAAGTGTGGGTGCCCAAGGGGGAAACAACTGTGTATTTCAATATGAGGAGCAAAACGGAAAAGACATCCTGTCTCTTCAACAAAGGGAGATTTCTAGTTCATTTTGAGCAGGGTTTAAGGGTTACACTATAAAATCTTTTAAATAACATTTTATTATGATAGAAATAAATATATGTTCATTGTATAAAAACTTTAAATTGTTCAGGAAAGCATCAAGGGCAAAAATCACCCTTGATCCTTCCCCACAAAGGTAACAAACCAATTATTATTAATACTTGCAACGAGTAACTTGATTAGTGATAGAGTTAAGTTTAGGGGGTAGGGGAGTAACATTTAAAGAAGAAATGCTTGAAGATGGTCCACATAACACTTAAAATCAAAATAATAATAATAATAGTTATATATATATATATATTAAATATATATTAATTCCGTGGAGTAGGTATTCACCCCATTGTATAAATGAGAAATGTTTTTCTGAATGAATTTCTGCTGGCATCTTTATGAATTGTCCTATTTATAATGATACTGTTCCTGAGTGATTGGAGCAATAACCATAATTAATGATTAGCATTTAATGAGCCCTACACTTTGTCAAGCACTTATTTGATTTTTTGATTTTTTTGTCAAGCACTTATGTTGATTTTGCCTCAAAAACCAGGCAAAACCTCTCGCGAATAACAAACTTTTTATGACTAAAAATTTACTCGTTAGGTCAAGATTAATTAGCAGGATATTATACTAAGATATTAGAAAAAATCCAGTGCCTTTGGCATGGAGCACCCGTTGAAATGGTAACTAGCGTAAAACAAAGGCTACCTCTGACTTTAGAACTGTTTTGCATCAGTTACACACACCAGGAGGGAGGCACCGGATTTTGGACCCAAGGGATGACGAATGCAGCAGCCGCGTACAGAATGGAGTCTAACCCTTTGAATAAATAAATATCTGCAAGTTCATACTGGTGCAAATAAAAACTTGAATAAGTAAATAAATGGGGAAGTAGCAACAGCTCTTTCTTACAGGTGAATTCCAGTTAACAATGGTATAAGGAACGAGGGAAATAGAAAATCAACATTAGGTGGATACAGACATAATAATCGTTGTAGGCAAGATCCGCCGATGGGTGTGAAAATTAGTGAGGAAACGTTTGAGAAGAAATAGGATAGTTGCATTGTCTCAAAATATCCCCCCCCCCAATAATGACACTGCATAGTGGGGACCCCAACAGACAACCTTCCCCAGGGGACTGAGGGTGACCTCACCAAGGATCGGACAGACCCACATGAGGAACCCGGAGAGGGCACCTTGCACTAAGAAAGGTGCAACACCGCTTGGGTGGTTTTCCTGCTGAAAATGTGTAACCTCAACCTAATCATGAAAAAGCATCAGACCCAAATCAAGAGGCATTCTATAGAAATAACTGACCAGTGCTCTTCAAGACTATGTTAAGGCCATGAAGGACAAAGATGACTGAGGAACTGTCCCAGAACCGTGGAGACTAAGGAGCCATGATAACTAGATGCAAGGTGGGATCCTGGAACAAAGAAGGGACGTAGTGGAAAAACTGGTGAGACTTGAATAAGGTCTGTAATTTGTGTAGTAGCATCCTTTCAACGCTAATTTCCTGGATTTGATCACCATGGTTTGGAAGATGTTACAGGAACCTGGCTGATGGTATGCAGGAACTCTCAGCCCTATTATACAACTTCTCTGCAAGACTAAAATTATGTCAAAATAAAAAAATATAAAGAAAAGAAACAATGGCAACAGAGAGAATGGTTTCCTCCCACTTGAGCACCAAATCACGAGTCCCACGGGTGGCCGCTCTCCGTGGCTGGCGTGGATCTGTGATCAGTGATCTGGCTGAATCTCTCATGGGCAACTGGAACAGTCCCAGGAGAATCAAGGGCAAGATTTATTTAGTCTCATGAAAAATGGAAAGGTGCCAGTTATTAGTAATAAGAGAACTGGCTCTTGATCACCAAGACTGGCGTATGACTTGAACAGAAAGTCGAATTAAGGAATCTTCAAAGATATGCCAACAAATTGACTAAAATGTGTTCATAATTTAAAATGGAAGGCATGCATGATGTTCTCAAGCTTGTGTTGAGATTGCTGGGGGGCAGCAAATAATACCCCTCTTTTCTTCTCCTGAATTCTGAACTAATTGACAAATAAGACAGTCAGTGACCAGGATACCAGTTTTACAAGTGTTAAAGTGGATTGGAGAAAAGAGTTTTTCCTTTACTTTCTAAGGGCTTTTTTCTTAATATCCTCCCCCAGCCCCATCCAGTCACAGGCAGATCTGAGCCACCACAGCCCCTGAGAAGGCAGAAGAGCCCAATGACCAGATCTGGAGAGCCTGTTACCTCCAAAAGTCATGGATGATCCAGAAACCCTCGGCTTCCCCCAAACACCCATCAGAGAAATTCGCCTCTTCCCTTGTGCTGACTGGAGTGAAGGAGAAGAGATTCCTTGCTCCTGGGCTAAGCTCAGAACGCTGGGGGGAGAAAAAGGGAGGATGATTTCCCTGCAGCTTATATCTAAAAGTCTAGCAAAACTACATGAATTAAGGTTGCCAGGGGCTGGGGGAGAGGGATGAATGCAGAGTTAGTGTTTGATGGGGAGAGAGTTGCAGTTTTGCAAGATAAAAAGAGTTCTGTGGAGGGATGGTAGTAGCATAACAACGTGAATGTAGTTAATGCCACAGAACCATATACTTAAAAAATGGTTAAGATAGTAAATTTTATGTTATGTGTACTTTACCACAATTTTTAAAATTTTAAATTGAAAATGAAAAAAAAGGTATATGAATTAATAACATGGCCACAAATCAATTATGACTTTACTGTACCAGTACTATTCAAAAGCTAAATGAAATGCCATCACTATGTGTGGATTTATGCCTGCTCTGGAGAGAAGCAGAAAATGGTCTCAGAAACTTTCTTTTAATTATTCTTTCTCCAAGGACCACAGCATAGGGATGACCAGAAAAATATTTCTCTAAGCCTTTGTACTTGCTTCAGGAGTGAGTGAGTGAGAGGATGCCGTGAGTTTCCCAGTGATGAACAGGGAAGAAGCTAACATGGGGTCCTAGCAAAGATAAAGTCAGTGGAGACAGTGATTGTGGGGAAGTCATTCAGGATAGCGTTTTGTTCTACATCAAAGGCACAGATGATGGACCCTGATCAAGGTCGCATGGGGAGGTAGAGGGGGCACTGCGTCCCCTTCCCAAGACCCCATCTTGACTCCTCTGGATACAAAGTGGCTCTGAGACGGCTCCAGATGGAGACTGAACCCATGACCTCTCCACATAAAGACATCATGACACCCACTACGCCATCTGGGGCTCATAAAACCACATTCTCTATCTTTTCTTGGCTCTCAGGCTAGTCAAAAGCTGAAGGGCAATATTTGGGACGGCTCTGGTTTATTCGTGGGCTTTAATTCAGAACACATTTCCACAAAGAGAGGCAGAACAAAGCACAATAGCACTAAAGTTCAATTTACATTCTCAGTCAGTGAAACAAAATGGAAATAAAAAACAGTTGTGCAAGAGTCATTTATAACTAAACTATGGCTCCAAAAGAGCCTTTCCTATAATGTCATGGAATAAAAGACATTTTTAAACCACCAGCAAGAAAAGCTTAAGTGACCAAAAAAGGAGAGGTGAAGGCTTTCTATTAAAAAAAAAAAATTAAATGAAATTAGAGCACCCATGGCAGCGTGCAATCTCTCTCTCCGAATTTGGCAGATACAAAGTCATTTCAGTATCTCCTGATTTAAAGTGTTTTCCTCCTGGTGTTGTTGGTTTTGGTGCTGCTAGGCATTGGGAAGTCAGTGCTGTCACAGGAAATTCTGCAGGTTTCACTTCACAGTTTGGCGAGACTCCTCCAAGACCACAGCGCTTGTCTGCCATCACATCTCCATGATTTCCAGGTACAAATTTGCCATAGTGAGTTATGTCTGGCTTGTTCTGCAAAAAAAATTCACCAAGTGCTAGCAGATGGCTACAATTGCAACCACCATTGGCAGCTCCGCAGTTAAGAACCAGCACACAAAGCACGAGTGTTCTTACAGGATGGGAACCGTTCTAAGATTGCAGTGCTAAATAAAGGGACTCCCTGAGTTAAATTTCAAACTTGATCTCCCACAGCTAGTCAGCAGCAGAACCAGAAGGAGACTCTTGACTCCACGTCTTGCACATCTTCTGCAAAGCTAAGAAATGAAAGTTCTTAGAAGAACACACACAAGCCCTCACAAGACTGGTCCATAAAGCCGCTCACAGCTCCTCGGGGTGCCAAGCTATCCTCACCACCAGGCCTTCATTTGTGCCGTATTTTCTCTGAAACGTTTCTGAGTCCCCGTGCTAGTTTGTCACTGTCTGTTTAGTGTTTCTTTTACAGGACCTTTCCCACATTATATTGTAACTATCTATTTATAGGCCTGTTTCCACAGTTGTACTGTAAACTTCCTAAGGATATGGGACATCCTTCAGTCATCCTTGTCTCCAGGGATTTCAGCCCAGTGCTTGGTACGTAGTCAGGGCCTTGTGAAATGTTTATGGAATGGATTAATGCTCCATCCATACTAAATGCAGTAATTTTTCCAAGTTAGGTTTTTTTCCATTTTTGTTTTCCTTTAATTTCTGTATGGATACCTACTAAAGAAATCTACTTAGAAGATACATTTCGATAGGGTAGGAAAGAGTTGGCGGGCAAACTTGTTTGTTAGCTCCTCCAGAACCCAATTCATAAAGTCAACTCCTTTGCTTGCCCCTAAGAGAGTTTAGAATGGCTTAATACTTGGATAAACAACAAGGTCCTACTATATAACATAGGGAACTATATTCAATATCCTGTGATAAACCATAACAGAAAAGAATATGAAAAAGAATGTATATATCTATAAAACTGAGTCACTTTGCTGTACAGCAGTAGTTAACACAACACTGTAATTCAACTATACTTCAATAAAAAATTTAAAAAGAATGGCTTAATGCTCGTTTCCCAGACTCCCTTGCAGCTCAGTGTGCCATGGGAGCAGTTATGGCCAAAGATATGTCAGTGAAGGTCCCATGGGAGGCTTCCCCTTCTTCTTGCACTGAAGGTCACCGCAGCCACCTCCAAACAGGGGGCAGCAAATGTGAATCTGAAATCCATCACACCAAGGATGGAGGAGCAGGGAGACAGAAAGATCCGGGATCTCGGGGTACATCACAGAGCAGCTGAACCTACATCGGCAACTGTTATCTCCAGACTTCCTGTTCTATAAGAAAAAGAAGCCCTTCTTTTTTTGAAGCCATATTTAGCCCAAAGGTGGCCTAATGTCTTTGAACATTTTCAATTCAACAAAAAATAGTGGAGCAATTGCTCCGAGCAGAGCACTGTGCTAGTTTGAGGGGAAAGACATAGTTTGACTAAGACAAAGCATCAAGGAAGAGGCTTTTTGGAATTTATAGCAAAGCCTATTTGAGAGTACTGTCATGTTCCCAAGTCTTATAATATTTTGTTTTTTCTGCTATGACTCCCCAGTATAAGGCTATGTATGTATTTTTTCTGAACAATTATAAAATAGGTTGTAGCTTTCATGACACTTTACCCCTGAATACTTCATAAGGAATCATTTCCAGATATAATCTAATGCTCAGTCCATATTCAAATTTCCCCAATTGTCCACCCCAAACATGTCCTATAGTTCAGCCGTCCCCAACCTTTTAGGCCCCAGGGATGGGTTCCGTGGAAGACAATTTTTCCATGGACAGTGGGTGGGGTTCAGGCGGTAACGCGAGTGATGGGGAGAAGCAGATGAAGCTTCTCTCGCTTGCCAACCGCTCACCTCCTGCTGTGCAGCCTGGTTCCTAACTGTTTCCTGCTGTGGACCACTACCCGTCTGCGGCCCAGGGGTTGGGGACCTCTGCTCTAGTTGGTTTTTAGAACCACGATCCAAGCATTGCATTCTGTTTTTATCTAAACTAGCCCTCCCAACCCCTTATATCTGCATGATATTGGCTTGTTGGAGAGACCAGGCCAGTTGTCATGAAAAGTGGCTCACTTTAAGGATTTTTTCAGATTGTTTCCTGTCGGTGTTATTTTATTTTATTTTTTTACTTTTTTTTTTTGGCTGCATTGGGTCTTCATTGCTGCGCGCAGGCTTTCTCTAGTTGTGCGTAACTTCTATTTTGTTACAGACCAATGAGGCACATCCCTTGGCTTATACCTGATTGCGGCCACAGTAATTGAATTATGTTCACTTCACATCTCTCCTTGGTGCCCTTACTGGGTTCCACTTCCCATTTTGTACACTTTGTCTTTGGTATGTTCCCTTTGAACATACCATCTACTTGATCTATTGATGATGTGTTCGTTTTTTGTCTGCTTCCCAGCCCGAGGGCAGAGATCCTCCTTCCCTTTGTTGATGTATCCCCCAGGCTCCTGGAAGGGCATCTGAAGCATAGTGGGTGTTCAGGACATGCCTGCTGAGTGAAGATGTCAGCTTCCTCCACTGGACTCTGCCCCTTCTCCCCTCTCTGCATTCTCATGCGGGAGGGTAAAGCACAGTGCTTATTCTCAAATACATACAAAGGCCTAAAGTTACAGAATAAAAATGTACATCGTAGTCCCAGAATTTTCAAATCAGACAGTATGCTCGATATCAATATTTGGGTCCTAATAAAATCTCATATGTAATTCACTAAGGATTAGATTCTTTTCTAACATTTTATGAGTTACTCCAAAGGGGAAAGAAATATCTCTTCAAACTTTCATTTAACACAGAGTGTCTTCTTAGGGGTTGTGGATTTCTGGGCGCTGGGGAGGGCCTTTGGTTACTTGCAGACATTCGGGGTAGGTGGCCTCAGTGGGGCAGATGCGGGGCAGCGGGGGGGGGGGGGGGGGGCTTGGCTGCTCAGAGCGGTCCCAACCAGCTCGTCAAACATGTTGCAGAAAAAGGCACGTTCAGTAAATGTGGGAGCTGACAGTCGGTCCTTCTCTCCCTCAATTCCACCCGGTAGTGCACAACAGACACTGTAAGGGGTGCAGAGGAACCTTTCCAGTGAGGTCAGAGGAAGCAGAATCTAAGACTGGGTGGGGGGCCTGGGTCCACCCCTTCCACCTTCCCACCTCCACCTGGTGGGCTTAAAGACCTGAGCACGCTGGTGGAAGCAGCTGGAATGAGAATTTGTATCGCCAGCTGTCAAAGGGAACAAGTTTGTCTGGAGACTTGGCTAAATTGGTATTGTAGGAACCCAGGTTCATGTTTGGTAAGAAGAAAAAAAATTAAATGAGGCCGTTAAACATGTGAAATGATCCTCTGAGATTTTTGAGTGACATTAATACTGGAAGTGAGGTGGAGGGGTGGAGGGGTGGAGGGGGAGGAATAATATTTGGAAGGCTATAAATCTCGGGTTAGTTGTTCAGATAGTCCTGTGCTCAGAGGCAGAGAGGGATCTGTGGGTTGATTGAACCGTTATTTTTACAAGCTGGCCTTTGCTTTAATAGGAATTTATACTGGATGAGTTTGGTATTTAAAGAAAGAATGGACTCAGAGAAAATAGGCTCATGTACAAATCCGGAGCACATCATGTTACACAGTTTGGCTGAGGAATTTTGGTTGCCTGAGAAATCAGCTGTTTAAAAGCAAGGGATCTTGTGTAAAAATCCTAATTATGTTAGTAGCTATAAGGAACACTTACTGAGTGGAGAAACTGACTTAAATGTGCTAATTTTTCCAGGATTTTTTACTTTTCAAAAATTAGGAACTGAGGGCAAGAGATGCACCATTAATTTATTTGAGACAGTTTCATAATTAAGCAAGTACACTTAAGGAACATATTAAACTACTACTTTGGGAATAATTTTAGAATAACAGCAAAGTTGCAAAAATAGTACAGACTGTTCCTTGTACCCAGTTTACCCTAATGTTTCCATTTTATCTCCTCACTTAAGAGTGTAAGTTATACTCCTTAAATTTTTTATGGTTTCCTTAGAGTTTACAATATGCATTTTTAAAATAATCTAATCCCACCTTGAAATAACACTACACCACTTGATGGGTGCAGGAACTTTATAACATAGTATTCCCAATTCTTTTCTCCCATCCTTGTGACGTGGCTGTCATTAATTTCACTTATCCATGTGCCATAATTCCTTAACACATTGTTACTATTGTCCCTTAAAACAGTTATATGTTATCCTTTAGGCCACCAGGGCTGATAAAAGTTATTTTTTAGATTGATTAAGAAGCAGAAAACTCAAGGATTTCATTTTACCAGCATTCATTTCTCCTTGGAAGTTCCTCCTTTATGTAGATATAATTTTCTGATCTTTGTCAGTTGCTCTGTTTTTAATGTTTGTGGTAACATAGGTGCCAAAGGCTTCAAATTCCTCTAATGTCCTTGTTTTTGTCTCTCCTCTTTTTTTTTTTTTTTTTTTAATACTTATTTATTTGGCTGAGCCGGGTTTTAGTTGCGGCATTCAGGATCCGGTTCCCTGACCAGGGATCAAACCTGGGCCGCCTGAATTGGGAGCACAGAGTCTTAACCACTGGACCACCAGGGAAGTCCCTTGTCTCTCATCTTGATTTGGGGGTTTCCCTAAGTACTGTTGCTCAGCTTGAGTCTGTGTCTTGCAGTTCTCTTGGCTGTGATCTACTCTTAACTATCCTGGAGGCCTGCGGGTGTGATGGTGAACTGTGCGGGAGGGAAAACATTCTATAATCTTGCAGTAAATCCCAGTCTCTAGTGGGACTCTGTTTGAGGGTGTGGCCTTCACAACTGTTTCTGACTCTCCCCAAGGATATGGCTCTTTCTCCTGCCCCTACGCCTTCCCTTGGCTGCAGCATTTCCTTGAAGCCCTATCCCCTGCTGACATGTTCCCCCAACACACCGCATCACATGAGAAAGGAAGGATGTAGAAGGCTGAATTGGGGGAGAATTTATTTCCTCTAGCTGGGATAAGATTTCAGAATTGCACTCTGGCCAAGTCCTTTCTCTGGAGAGTAAGATTCTGCTACATAGAAAGCTCCATTGCCACCCCTTCGTCCCCACCCCCTCCAGAGCCACCAGGGCACCTCTCTCCATCCTCACCATGAGAGCCTGCAGGGGTTCCTGAAGGTAATGCCCTCCAAGAGTCTGGCTCCCAGGATTTTCTCCCTCTCAACTAGTCATCCTTGGCTTCCAGCAGTTTGTCAAAATTACCTTTTAAGTCATCCTGCTAGTCTATGGCTCCTGCTGCAAGTAAGCAGATCTTGGCTCCTATATCTCTCTGGATGTGCCTGTCTCTCCAAATTTTGGGGTGACAATTAGCCTTGCAACTTTAGTTCTTTGATGAGTCTATGAAAACTTGCTGATTTCCAGTTTTTCCAGATTTTCCTTATCGTAAGGATAGGAGTGATGACTTCTGGAAACTGCTTCTCTTAATGTTAACATCTTATATAACCATAGTACAGTTGTTAATACTAAGAAATTAACATTGGTACTACACTATTAAGTAAACTGCAGACTTCATTCTACTTTCACCAAGTCTTTCCATTAATGTCCTTTGTCTGTTCAGGATCCAAATAAGAACATGTTGCATTTAGTTATCTATCTGCCTAGTCATCCTCAATCTGTGAGAGCTTCTCAGTCTTTTCTTGATTTTCATGACTTTTTCAAGTTTGAATATCTCTCATTTTGCTTTTTTCTGATATTTTCTCATGATTAGACTTGGGTTACGGGTTTGGGGGAAGCATAGTACAGAGGTGAATGCTTTTCTTATGCATCATATCAGAGGGTACATGATTTCAAGATGACTTATAATTGAGGATGTTATCAGGACCACTAGACTTAGGTGGTACCTGCCAGGTTTATTCACTGTAAAGTTATTCTTTTTCTCTCTCAAATCTCTGTTAGCTAGAAACCCACCACTAAACCCAATACATGATCAAAATAAAACTCCACTTCTTGGAGGCAGGAATATCTAAATATCTTTATATATTATTTGTAATTTTTCTGTAATTTATTTTTCTGGTCAATGATTTATTTATATAAGTATGGACTCATGGACATTTATTTTATTCTTTGGTTTATAATCCGGTATTTGGTTGTTTGTTTTGTTGCTCAATTTGTTAAAATTGTCTAGTTTAATCTCTGGGCTTATAATTCATTCAGTCTGTGTCTGTTTTAAGTAAATGAATGTCAAGTTGCTGTTTCTCCCTGCAGGTGCCTGTCACTCTCTAGAGTTCCTGTTGGTTGCTTGTCCTGCAACCTCAGTTTTAGGAAGGGTTTGAAAAAAGTCATTAATTTCCAACAACACTCTTTCCAGCTCTCTACATCTCTGAAGTCAATTGTAAAATGTTGATATCTGCCTTTCCTGCCTATCAGGAACACCTTTCCATTTATTCAGAAAAATGTTTCAGAAAAATACCTGGTAAAACATGATCTAAGAACTCACATGAAAATAATGGATGTATAATTACAATATAATTTTTGACTCATTGGTTCTATGTGCTTTGAAGTCTTTTCATCCAGGCTGGTGACATTAAAGAAAATAAAAACGGAGAGATTATTTCTTAGTTTCATTTCCATTCTCTCTCTTTGCATCACTTCCACTTGTCCCTCACCTGATGGAACCTATTACACACATGAGGACCACGACTCTTGGCTTGTTTTACACCCACCTTATCAATCATGCTGTTTTGCCTTACAGCAATATGCTCACTCCCTGCTTTGTCCACAGTGGAGAACATAGTAAATTATCTAAAACAGAAAGCTCACATGACTCCCATAAAGCACAGAAAACAAGCAGGGGGAATGTTCATGTGACACCCCCATCAAGCAGCCCTCGCAGAGAGGTATAACAGTAAATATCAATGGCGATAAAAAGTGAAGGCTTTTCAAATGGCCACACCTCCCAGGATCTTAGAAAGAGATGCAACGTGCATCTAGGACTCGAAGAGGTTTAAAGGTCAAAACAGGTCAGAGAGAGTAGACCTAAAACCATCTTATAGATTTGAGCAATTACCTGAGGGAAAAACCCATTTCCTAATATACCTGACAGATGCTGAGGAAGTAGTAGGGAAATGTACCATCTTGTATGATAAAACACAATAAAAACGTATTCTGACAGGAGACCAATGACATTTAAATTGTAAAAAGCTGTTTTCATCTTTCTCTCCAGACAACATTAATTAGAAAGAGATCCATACCTATGGCGGGTATTATCCAAATGAACTGGATAATCCGCAGACCACTTGATTTAATTAAAAAAAAAAAAACTTTTGATTGTTGAGGGCTCAAATTATTTGTCAAAAAACAGAAAACTTAATTTTCTCAATTGAATATTATCACAACATTAAAGGATGACTCCAGAAACACTAAAATTGGAAAGGGAAGCAAAAAGTGTACTGCATATTAATGGCCTTCCTATTGTATCTTCAGCTTCTGCTGAAATAAGTAATGATTCAATAGGAGAGAAAGGGAATCTTTCTGAAATTCACCTTAATAACTGAGCAGCAGGCACTTCCTATACTTATGGCTTCTTTTATTACAGAGATAAAAATCATCACATAGGTCAGGGAAATAATCCAATATGATACTGCTTAATTTTTTAGGGGAGGGGTCTTTATTTAACACGAGGGTTCCTCTCTACTATACACACTATCCTAGTTGGATTAGGTTTTCTGGAAGAGTTTTCTTATTGATTTACATTCTAAACACATGCCCTAAAGGTTTCATAAGAAATATACATGTAAGCCTAGAAAAGTACTGAGCAGGATTAGGTTTTAGAGTTTGTTAAATACAAGAAACAACATTAGGATTGTCAAGAATATGATGCAATAGAAAAATAAGTCATTTAACATACTGGGTTACACCAAATTCTTTTTCTGCATCTACTAAGGTGATCATTGGACTTTCCTCCTTTATCCTATAAATATGATGTGTAATAATGATTGATTTTTTTGAATGTGAAAACAACCTTGTCTTCATGAAATAAACTCTCTTTAATGGTTTTTGTGTCCATTCCCATTTCCCCAAGATTTTTCACTTCTTAATTTCTGGCAGTGCTAGATTTCTCTCATCCTCTTTCATTCCTTCCACCTTGCTGGAATTTACATGTGTCGCAATCCAGACATTAGCATTGTGTGTCATAGCAGAGAATGCTGAGACCAAAGAAACAGGCAAACTGGAAGACTATGGTGGAGGTCGTGGCATAGCTGTTAATAAGACCAGGAACCTTTCATTTCAGGAAGAACCACAATCTCCCTCATAAACATAGATGCATAATTCATAAACAGATCATAAGCAAAATATAGCACAGTGAAGATAAGATCTGTGATACTAAAGTCAACACATACATTGTCTTCAGATCCAATGACAATTCATATTATCTGCGGTGCATAAATGAGCAAAGGTAGTGGGCTATTTCCCCAAACTGGTACTTTACTATAAGGATGAAGGCTAAAAAATTCTATTTGGTGGCATAATAATAAATACATGATGGTTCCTATTAGTTTTCTTTTATTTCCTCCTTAGTCCCATGCTGCTATGTTAGGCATATTTTAGTGCCCAATATCTACTTATTGGCTTATTGGAAGGCCATCTTCACTATACAAGGACAATCAGGTCACAGTTGGCTTGAGCTGTGTGGTATAAAAATACAGGACTAAGAGTCAAGGGACTGTGTGATAGGCCTATTTCTGCCACAAACTAGACATATGATCTTGGGCAAGTCACCCGGCTCAAACCCTACCTAGGCCTTGCATGCAAGAGGGACGCCTGGGCCCACAGAATCTCAGGGTTTCTCCATGTTGCTTGAATCTGCCCAAAACTGTCCCTGCTCTCCAGAAATTTGCTATCTAGGAGAAAAGTCAGACATATCCATAGATGATTCCGCTATCAAGCAAATGCTAAGTGGTTTGACAGAAGTAGGATGATACATGTGGAGAAATGTACTTTGCAGGATTCTCTAAACTTCTCTTAAAGGAAGTTTTTAAAGAACTACACTTTGAATCATGCTTACGATGTTACAGTACTGTTGTAAAAGTGTAGAAAGAAGGAAAACCTTGATCAAAACAGCAAAGTAGGGTTGAAATGCATATCATCAGAAGTTTCAGTGAAAAGTGATACACTGGGAATTTCATAGTAAGAACACCTTGACAAACTGCACAGTTATGGTCTGACATTGCTAAGAGCAATTCTATTTTCAGACATGCTTGTGATGCTCTTTTTTTGTGTTAGATCCCACAGATATACATTATTTATGTCACACATAAACTATTAAACTATTAAATGGTCAGTATTTTAAATGGAACCATACCTGACGCTTCACAAGTGTTATGTGTTTTTAAATACGAAGTAAATAAAATAACTCACAGTATACCCACTATCTTACTTGACATTCTTCTATATTTTTCTTAATTTGTTCCTACATCATTTGATGATAAGAGGCAATAAAGTAGCAGACTTGAATTTCAGTCCCAGCTCCAGAAAGAGACCTTTGTTTGACTTGTTAAGTATAAAGTTGTCTTATCTCTTGAGGAAGACATTAAACATGATTTTGGTGACTACTAAGAGAGTTAACTATACAACAAATTATTCTGTGATCAAAATATGCATAAATTGGAAATAAATATACTAGCTTAGGGTAATAAGAACAACTTATACAAGACCTCTTTTGGTATAACCAAGATTATCTTTTTATCAGGTAAAAAATCATCTTTCCATAATCTGTAAGTGTTTGTATGTGTAACTGTCTAATACCTACAAAGGTGAATATCTAAGCACTCATGTGTACAAAAGGGTTCAGAGAATCAATAATTTGTACTCAGGAAATGATGCCCAAGACCCCCTCCTCGGGTTCCATTAATTGGCCAAAGTGGCTCACAGAATTCAGGGAAATACTTATATTTACCAGTTTATCGAAGGATATGAGAAAAGCTATAGATGAACATTCAGATGAAGAGATACATAGGATGATATCTGAGAAGGTCGCAAACTCAGGGGCTTCTGTCCCCGCAGTGTTGGGGTGTGTCACCCTCCCAGAATGTGGATGTATTCACCCACCTGGAAACTCTCCAAATCCTGTGCTTTAGGGATTTTTACGGAAACTTCCTCATGTAGGCATGTGATCAGTCATTAACTCCCTTTTTAGCCCTTCTCCCTTCTCAAGAGAATAGTGGGGTGGGGCTAAAAAGGTCAAGCCTGCATCATGGCTTGGTCTTTCTGGTGACCAGCCCTCACCCAGGAGCCATCCAGGAGCCCACCCAGAGTCACCTCACGAGAGCAAAATGAAACCAAGCCCAAGCTCACTCTGCTCGCTGCACGACAGACCAGTACATCAGGAGACGAGGTGTTGGGGTAAGGAATAATGACTTTGTTCAGAAAGCCAGCAGATTGAGAAGATGGTAGACTAGTGTCTCAAAGAACCATCTTCCTCCAGTCTGAATTCAGGCTCCTTTTAAACAGAGGAAGGGGAGGGGGAGGGGCCCACTGCAAAGCCAACCAGTGGCTGAGTGGGACTGCTGATGGTTGCTCGCTCATAGCCACGTGCCTGCCCCATCCCTATCACAAAAAGACACTTTTATATAAAATAGATAACTAATAACGACCTACTGTATAGCACAGGGAACTCTACTCGATACTCTGTAATGACCTATATGGGAAAAGAATCTAAAAAAGAGTGTGTATATGTCTATGTATAACTGATTCACCTTACTGTACAGCAGAAGCTAATACAACATTGCAAATCAACTATAACCCAATAAAAATTAATTTAAAAAAAAAAGACACTCCTATCACCCAGGAAATCACAAGAGCTTCAGGAGCTCTGTGCCAGGCACTGGTGGCAGAGACCAATATATATTTTCCATTATCTCACAGAATCATATTGGAAGGTGATTCTTTGCATGCCCAAGCCTGATTTTCTAGGTCAAGATGAGACTCACATTTCAGTCATAAGTCCCCCTGCAAATGAAGCAGAAATCAGGACCCACCATGATCTCCATTGATTCTAGTTGTCTAAATTAGGGACCTCCATGCTCCTCAGGTGCCCTAGTTGTTCACACTGAGGACTGTCATGCCCCAGTGACAATATCATAAAGGGTGAAGAGACTGTAATAAAAGCAACAGTAGATGCTAGAGACATGTTCTTGAACATGTACATTCATGACAGTATAGCCAAATAAATATTTCACATATTAAGAAAAATTAACCAGCTAGTGATTAAAAAGTACAATCCCTAAGTGAATACCCAATTCCACCTGCCAAAAGGGATGTCCAATGATGTCATAGGGGATTTCCTATAAGACTCAAAGTGCCCTCTCTATAAGGTACAGGCAAGACTCGAAGCTCCAGGGTCTGGAGAGGGTAGGGTAGGAGGGGGAAGGCAAGGTGTATTATGAAAAAGAGAATATGTGTAGAACACACTAGGGATATCAGAAAAGGCTACTGTAGATGACTTTAACCCAGGCCTTGGTCCTCCAGTCCCAGTGTCTACTCTAAAGATGAGAACCTAAGCTCACCTAACCCATTTCTGACTTCTGGGTGTTCCACACATGTTTCTAAACTCTGGAGAATGGAGACTGTCTATTTTGGGCAGAGTGAGAAGAAATGTGGTCAAGACAATATACAAAAGATTTAGAGAAAATGAGGACATGCTTAATTTTTGGATTTGAATATACTGCATTCGTCTGTCAAAATTGTGTGTGTGTGTGTGTGTGTACAGTCTTTGTGAAGCTTTTCTAACTTCAGAAGTATATAATGTTACTAACACAAAACATATCATTTAGAGGTTAAATTACTTATCTTTTTGTTATACTTGGTTTTGTAAATTTGAAATAATCATCATTAGTTTGAATTTTTGTGTTAATTATTCTGAGTGAAGTCGGCAAAGGTGGATGGAAACTATAACAAATTAAATATTCAAAATTAAATAAGTATAAAAAAAGTTCTATTTCTGGGTTGATGAAAGTAAAAAACTTATTATATGGGAAAAGTGGTGTTCATATTTGCAACAATGTGGATGAATCTAGAGGACATCATGCTAAGTGAAAGCCAGACAGAGAAAGGCAAATACTGCCTATTATCAATTATATACAGAATCCACACAGAAAAAAGTCAAACTCATAGAAACAGAGGAGTGTTTGCCAAGGGCTAGGGTTGGGGGAAATAAGGAGAGGGTGGCAACAGGGTACAAACTTTGTATGAGATGAAAGTCTTAGGATCTAATGTACAACATGGTGACCAGAGTTGATAATACTGTATTGTATAACTGAAATTTGCTGAGAAAGTATTGATACAACTTAAATGTAAATATGCGAGATGAAAAAACGATGGAATTGTGAACAAAGGAGATTCTGAGAGTTAAAATCGTTGGGAAACAGCCAAAATCCTGGGAGAATTTCAGAGTTTCAAAGGCTATGAAAATGGTGGGTTCAAGCCGAGATCCCAAAGAGATCTGAGGAACCAGGAAAAATGTGATTTCCAGGTGGAATGGATAGAAAATTGACTAAGGTCTAGAAGACCCATGAGGGTGGAGGGATAGAGCTGTGGGGCGGATGGTGGGGAGGGGCCGTGGTCCAGCCTCCTCCTCTATTACTCCCTCCCCCACCCTCAGGAGCCCTTTGTGACCAGACCACAGCTCTATGATGTAGGCCTAGGACATCAGTCCCCAAGTACACATCCTGTGCTCAGTTGCCTGAAGCCAGCAATGTGATTCAGATGATGGAGAATCCTCTCTTTTCTCTGAAAAGCACTTTTGATACTTGGCTGTACTCCAGTCGCACTTCCTGGGCGAGTGCCACCATCCTTGGCTTTCTGTGTGGACTGGGGCTCTATTTCCTGTTAGTCTCCTACCTCCAGAATAATCTATCTTCACCACCTCCTAGGAAACATGGAAACATCACGAAGGTAAGGAACCCTTGGGCCAGACCCACAAGCACATGCTTCTCCCTTCTTTTCTATTATTATTTCCACTTTTCTGAATCACCTACAGAGACTCCTGAAATGGGAAAGAATTGTTGATTTCCAGTTTTTCCAGATTTTCCTTATCGTAAGGATAGGAGTGATGACTTCTGGAAACTGCTTCTCTTAATGTTAACATCTTATATAACCATAGTACAGTTGTTAATACTAAGAAATTAACATTGGTACTACACTATTAAGTAAACTGCAGACTTCATTCTACTTTCACCAAGTCTTTCCATTAATGTCCTTTGTCTGATCCGGATCCAAATAAGAACATGTTGCATTTAGTTATCTATCTGCCTAGTCATCCTCAATCTGTGAGAGCTTCTCAGTCTTTTCTTGACTTTCATGACTTTTTCAAGTTTGAATATCTCTCATTTTGCTTTTTTCTGATATTTTCTCATGATTAGACTTGGGTTATGGGTTTGGGGGAAGCATAGTACAGAGGTGAATGCTTTTCTTATGCATCATATCAGAGGGTACATGATTTCAAGACGACATAATTGAGGATGTTATCAGGACCACTAGACTTAGGTGGTACCTGCCAGGTTTATTCACTGTAAAGTTAATTCTTTTTCTCTCTCAAATCTCTGTTAGCTAGAAACCTACCACTAAACCCAATACATGATCAAAATAAAACTCCACTTCTTGGAGGCAGGAATATCTAAATATCTTTATATATTATTTGTAATTTTTCTGTAATTTATTTTTCTGGTCAATGATTTATTTATATAAGTATGGACTCATGGACATTTATTTTATTCTTTGGTTTATAATCCGGTATTTGGTTGTTTGTTTTGTTGCTCAATTTGTTAAAATTGTCTAGTTTAATCTCTGGGCTTATAATTCATTCAGTCTGTGTCTGTTTTAAGTAAATGAATGTCAAGTTGCTGTTTCTCCCTGCAGGTGCCTGTCACTCTCTAGAGTTCCTGTTGGTTGCTTGTCCTGCAACCTCAGTTTTAGGAAGGGTTTGAAAAAAGTCATTAATTTCCAACAACACTCTTTCCAGCTCTCTACATCTCTGAAGTCAATTGTAAAATGTTGATATCTGCCTTTCCTGCCTATCAGGAACACCTTTCCATTTATTCAGAAAAATGTTTCAGAAAAATACCTGGTAAAACATGATCTAAGAACTCACATGAAAATAATGGATGTATAATTACAATATAATTTTTGACTCATTGGTTCTATGTGCTTTGAAGTCTTTTCATCCAGGCTGGTGACATTAAAGAAAATAAAAACGGAGAGATTATTTCTTAGTTTCATTTCCATTCTCTCTCTTTGCATCACTTCCACTTGTCCCTCACCTGATGGAACCTATTACACACATGAGGACCACGACTCTTGGCTTGTTTTACACCCACCTTATCAATCATGCTGTTTTGCCTTACAGCAATATGCTCACTCCCTGCTTTGTCCACAGTGGAGAACATAGTAAATTATCTAAAACAGAAAGCTCACATGACTCCCATAAAGCACAGAAAACAAGCAGGGGGAATGTTCATGTGACACCCCCATCAAGCAGCCCTCGCAGAGAGGTATAACAGTAAATATCAATGGCGATAAAAAGTGAAGGCTTTTCAAATGGCCACACCTCCCAGGATCTTAGAAAGAGATGCAACGTGCATCTAGGACTCGAAGAGGTTTAAAGGTCAAAACAGGTCAGAGAGAGTAGACCTAAAACCATCTTATAGATTTGAGCAATTACCTGAGGAAAAAACCCATTTCCTAATATACCTGACAGATGCTGAGGAAGTAGTAGGGAAATGTACCATCTTGTATGATAAAGCACAATAAAAACGTATTCTGACAGGAGACCAATGACATTTAAATTGTAAAAAGCTGTTTTCATCTTTCTCTCCAAACAACATTAATTAGAAAGAGATCCATACCTATGGCGGGTATTATCCAAATGAACTGGATAATCCGCAGACCACTTGATTTAATAAAAAAAACAAACAAACTTTTGTTTGTTGAGGGCTCAAATTATTTGTCAAAAAACAGAAAACTTAATTTTCTCAATTGAATATTATCACAACATTAAATGATGATTCCAGAATCACTAAAATTGGAAAGGGAAGCAAAAAGTGTACTGTATATTAATGGCCTTCCTATTGTATCTTCAGCTTCTGCTGAAATAAGTAATGATTCAATAGGAGAGAAAGGGAATCTTTCGAAATCCCCAAGAGATCTGAGGAACCAGGAAAAATGTGATTTCCAGGTGTAATGAATAGAAAATTGACTAAGGTCTAGAAGACCCATGAGGGTGGAGGGATAGAGCTGTGGGGCGGATGGTGGGGAGGGGCCGTGGTCCAGCCTCCTCCTCTATTACTCCCTCCTCCACCCTCAAGAGCCCTTTGTGACCAGACCACAGCTCTATGATGTAGGCCTAGGACATCAGTCCCCAAGTACACATCCTGTGCTCAGTTGCCTGAAGCCAGCAATGTGATTCAGATGATGGAGAATCCTCTCTTTTCTCTGAAAAGCACTTTTGATACTTGGCTGTACTCCAGTCGCACTTCCTGGGCGAGTGCCACCATCCTTGGCTTTCTGTGTGGACTGGGGCTCTATTTCCTGTTAGTCTCCTACCTCCAGAATAATCTATCTTCACCACCTCCTAGGAAACATGGAAACATCACGAAGGTAAGGAACCCTTGGGCCAGACCCACAAGCACATGCTTCTCCCTTCTTTTCTATTATTATTTCCACTTTTCTGAATCAACTTCAGAGACTCCTGAAATGGGAAAGAATAGGACATCTACTCCTAACAATAGGACGTCATCCCTCTAAGGGCAAGCCAGCCTGGGCAGGGGATAGAGTGAACACTAGGATTTGTATCCAAAGATCTCAGACCAGTTGTCCAGGTGTGGTAGAGGGCTCCAGGGCAAGTCTCACACACAGTGACCAGAGGTCGAGGACTGGATACTGAGTTCAATCTCAGCCAGAGGACAGGCCCATGAGCAATGGATCACCAGCTGTGAACACGTGTCTCGGATGAGGGCTGATCTGCTGGCAGTGCTGAGGCCCTGAGAGCCTCAGAGCGGGGGTTGGAGTGGCCCTGGCCTCGGGAAGCAGAGACCCACCTGCTGGAGCTCAGATGAACCCGTAGTTCAGAGAACGTGTGTGTTTCTTGAGCAGAGGAACAGTGACAAAAGAAATCCAGGGTGAATCTCACATTGAAAATCCTTCTTTATGTTCTTCACAGAGAAGGAAAACAGAAAATATTTTTATCCTCTTTAAAAATGAGTGAAAGGAAAGAAAAACCACAGAGCTCTGTTAGTTAAATGTAAAAAGTCCTATTATGTATGGACACTGAGTGTCTGATGCTTGTCTAGAGAGGGGAGAGTGAGAATTGGGTCCCAGGTCCTCGTTTTTTCTGTCTCTCAGCATCAGACGGAGTGGAGGGGGAAACGCAAGGTTAAGATGAAAAACAGAGCTTTGAAAGGTAAGTTGTGCCATCCAGCCCTGTGTGCCCCGAGGGTTGGGCCCCATCTCTCCCAGCCCTGAGGGCCCACTCCACAGGCTCCGAGGAGGCCAGTGGCAGGGCCTGTGCCTCAAGAAACAGAACCCTCAGGGAGGTTCCTGGGAAGGAGAGCAGAACCCAGATACTTCCCAGAGTCCATGTGCACAATGAAGCAGTAAGGGGCCCGGAAAAGGGTGTGGCCCAGCAGGGGTGTGTGGGCTACAGTGGACCAATAGCGCCTGGATTGGGAGGTGGGACCTCCAGGTCCGACCGTGGACAAGTTGTTTAACTTTGCTCAGATTCCTCTGTGATGTGACCCCTGCCCATTGTCCCCCACAGGGAGGATGGGAGGGCAGCAAGGGGTAATGGATATGGAAGTACTTTGTAAATGATAAACCCTTTCATGAGCTTCGCCATCACTGTCAGGGATCATGTGGCCCTGGACGCTGGTGCTCGGGCTCCAATCTCCCAATGGTGTCCCCTTAAAGGGACACAGCACTTAGCCTCCTGTAAGACCCCCTAAGCCCTTGCCTTCACCACCATGACCCAGTCTGCTGTTTTCCAGTTTTCAGAGATTGCCTGGAAGAGGTTCGGGCCCTGACTTCACGTCTACAAAGGTAAAGAATTTTCCCCTTCTCTCCTGGGTTCTTCTTCCACCCAAAGCCTATGGTGTGACACCTGGGCTGCAGGCAGCCTGGGGCTGAGCTGGGAGGGGGAGCGCTGAGGGTGGGGTACGGCCAAAGCCCTGGGGTAAGGGACAGCAGGAGCACTGTGAAGTCAGCATGGGGGCCGTGGAGGGCCGTGGGCCACAGGTGCCCACCCCTGCCTGGCCTGCCCAGCCCTCCTGGCCCTGGGCGCTCCTGGCTGCAGCTTGTGCCTCATGTCTCCTGAAGCCACCTGGGCAGGCTCCCTGACAAGGGCAGCTCTCATCAGCTCTCCTATCAAGACCCCCCTGGTGAGGTGTGCAGAGCAGCGTCTGCTGGAGCCCACCCGCCCTGCAGGGAACCTGCAGAAGAGGCTGTTCCTGCCACGTGCCCATCAGCTGCCCTGGCTCCTCTGACCCAGGGTTCTTTACCTGTGGCCTCCACCCTGTCAAAAGAACCTCAAGACCAATCCAACTTGAAGAAAATCACCCTTGGCACTGTTGCCAAGAGCTCACCTCCAGGTAACTCTTTTTTGGCATCTACCATCGCAGCCATCTTTAGTCTTGGCCTCGCGTGCTATCCCATTTTGTTCCTGTCCTTCTGGTGGAAGACTACCAAGACCTTGTTCTTCCCCACCTCATCACAGAGTGAGTCCCGGCAAGAACACCTGTCCCACCAGCCACCAGGGGCCCCGTTCCAGGAAGAGCCCACAGACAAGCAGGTAGAGACTGGTAGCCCCTCACTTGTCAACCCTGAAGTCCAGAAGCTGCTGGAGATTCTAATCACCATGAAAGTAGAACTAAAGATTCATAAGGGGAAAGAAAAGGATGGGTCATTCTCGGAACAAATGAGCTCAGACTACCACCTGAACACTTTAGGGAATGTGTGGAAATCACTGGGTGCTGAGCAGGACAACACAACCCCTCAATCTTTCTGGAACAGGAAAGACAAAACAGAGCAGCTACCCGGTCCTCGGCAGCTCTTACACTCCGAGGTCTTGAGGGACCACTTGGAACTGACATACACCCAGCTCTACTGGGGTCACCCCTCTCTGCACAGCGAGCCCCTGGTGGCTACTAGGAGCTCTACTCAACAGCAGGCACCCTTTGTTTTATTCAGTGGAGTTTCTAATGGCTTTCCAGTTTCAATTCAACCTAGAATACCTTTAGGCCCTTCCCAGGCCGCAGTCTTGCCCTGCCCGGGGGTCCCACCCCAGCCTTTCACTCAAACCTTGCCTCCGTGCCAGTCCCCACCTCTGGCTCAGATCCAGGCCCAGCCCTACCTCCCATCTTCTCTCCCATTCAGACCACCTTATTCTCCACCCCAGATGAGTACCTGTGGACTAGACTGTCCTACATTTCAGAACAAGACACCATATTTTATCCCAACTGAAACTCAATGTCTGAAATGCCCCTTGTTGCAGAAGCAACTGAAAAGTGGGAAGCCTTCATCCTCTGTGGTCAAAAGATCTCAGAAAGGCTTTAGCCAACTCAGTCTCAACCTTCCCCAAGAGAGGGGGCGCTCTCAGGCCCAAAGGTCAGTTTCTATTCATCATGAGGACTTAATTGGCCCTGATCTCCAGAAGCAACATCTTCAAAAGAGGCTCATCAAAGATCAAACCAAGAGGGGCCTGTGCCTCAGTATCCACCTGTCTCTGTCTCTGGAACTGAGTTCCTCTCAGTGCCAAGTTTTAAGGACTTATCAGGCACAGGGCAAGCAGGGACCCTGGCAGCCCTCTGCTTTTACAGGCAAAAGGAGACTGGACCCACAGAAGATAAGGTCCAGGCGCCCTAGGAGATCCCATAGGAAGGGTCAAATGCAATTTCAACCAGGGAAGGATTTCGGCAAGGGTCTAAGGCCATGTCTGAGGAGGATCTCAAAAGCTTCCTCCAGGGCCAGGCTCCCAGGGAAGTTTCTGCAAAGAAACTCTGAAAAGGAGTCTGAAAGATACCTGATGAGGCCCTTGATGAGTGACTCTGGAAACTGTTTACCCAGTAGCCCAGAGAAGAAACATCTAGAAGAAATCTTGAAAGCCCATTTGAGCACAAAGTCGACGCAGATTAATCAAGGTTTGATCCCTGTGATTGTGTGTCAATCCTGCCTTGCTGCCAACTGTGTTTTTCCTAAGCCCCACCCTCACGAGGAAATCAGAAATCTAGCACCCTTGAAGTCTTGGAAACCCTGTGTAAACTCCTCCCGTATGCTTTCCTTCCTCAGTCCAAGCATTCGGCAGATGCTGGAAGCACATATTATAAGGTGGCGGGTAAGGCACAGGTGGGGCCTACCCAAACAGGCCTTTGAGCCCATAAATCTCAAGCCATGTGGGGCTCAACCCTTGTCCTCTCCAAGGTCCACCTTTTCCCCCTCTGCCACCTGGCAATCTGGGGCACACTCAAAAGCCAACTTTGCTAATAAGTTCTTGGGAAAACCTCAGCCCCATCAGGGAATGAAAGTGATAACAAAAGCAACAGTTCCCACCCTGGTGAGTCCCCTCCCTGTTCCCTCACCTGAGCATACAGAAATCCAGAGGGCCCTGGGAAAGACTTCACCTGGTGACAGCTATGGGCCCTCAGAGGCCCCTCTGACTGGACAGGAGGGCAGACTGCCTTATCAGATGCCCACAGTCAACCTCATGGGCAGAAGCTGGGAGAATGGGACTGTCTTGGGGTTTCCAGCCGCTAGGAAAACCCTGTCACTACCAACAAAGTCAGTTGCCCAACATCCAAAGGAGCCATGCCTTAAAACACAGGTGGCTCAAGGCCGTGCCACTGGGGAGCTCCTTCAAGACTCTCACGCGGATGTGCTCCTTCCTGCAGACACCTTGGCTTCTCATAGGTCTCTTTCCGGTTCCCAGAGGGAACGTGCCAGTGAGGACGCGCCCGCGTTCCAGGCGGTGCCATGTGACCTCAACGCGAGTGAACGGAGCAGCCGGGGGCCGCGGGAGTTCAGAAACCCAACACGTACGGACTCATTCAAGAGCCAGAGCGAGATGTCTGTCCCAACCGAGGAGCGGAGGGGCGCTAAGAGGCTCCAACCTGGAAAGCATGAAGAAATGAGGAGCAGCCAGGGACAAGAGGAACCCAGGAAACCAAAAATTAGGGACCCATGTAAGGGCCAGTTTTCCTCAGCTGATGAGGGGGTGGTCTGTGAGAGGCTCAAACCAGAAGAGGATGAAGAAATGAACAGCCAGAGCAAGATGTCTGCCCCAACTGAGGAGCGGAGGGACTTTAAGGGGCCCCAACCGAAAGAGCATGAAGAAATGAAGGGCCAGACGGAGGTGCTCGCATCAGCTGAGGAGTGGAGGGGTTTCACGAAGCCCCAACCAGGACAGCATGAAGAAACAAGAAGCCAGAGCGAGACGCTTGCCCCAGCTGAGGAGTGCAGGAGCGTTAGGAGACTGCAACCAGGAGAACACGAAGAAACGAGAAGCAACCAGGGACAACAGGAACCCAGGAAAGCAAAGGTTAGGGACCCGTGTAAGGGCCAGTTTGCCTCAACTGATGATGGGGAGGTCTGTGAGAGGCTCAAACCAGAAGAGGATGAAGAAATGAACAGCCAGAGCAAGATGTTTGCCCCAACTGATGAGAGGGAGGACGATTGGAGGCCCAAACCGGGAGAGTATGAAGAAAGGTCTTCAGCACTAAAGGCTTCTCAAGCAAGTGGGATGAGCCACGCTTCTCAGGTCAGGGAAAGAGGAGAGTCCCTTGGGAGCAAACACCCCCAGCTCTCGCCAGAGAAGAGAGAGCTTTCACCAGAAAGCAAAAAATGGACAAGGCGCTTTCTGCAGTATCTTAGCCGCAATAAAAAAGGCAAAGGAACAGAAGAATCCCTTCAAAAAGGCAAGCCTGTATCAGCCACTGCTCACCACCAGGAGCCAATCAAAGGCAAATCTGTTGTAGAGAGCAGGGCTATTGATCCTCGGGCGATTGGAACAGCTGTTGGACAGGCCCTAGTAGACAAACTGGGGCTTCACCAAGGACTCTGTGCCTCAGAGTTAAATCAGCACCCAGAACAGCTCCCGGCCCCAGCAGAGGGGCATTCCCACTACCACAGGGTTCTCTCCTCTTCAGAACAGAGAAGAGTGTTGAAAGATACAGCCTACAGTCACCAAGCCACCCGCAAGGACCACAGCTACCTTAACAACAGCAAGCATACCAGAGGCAGGGGCGACAAGTTGGCCTTCCCACCCAGGGAACTGGAGTCCCCAGTCAGACCCTGCCAGCACAGACCAAGGGTGGCAGGTGACTCAGGCCACCTGCGCCATCTGTGTTCCCTCTGGTCAACCAGAGCGTGCTTCTCATGCCTCTCCCGGTAGGAAAGCAGTGCAAGAACAAGTGCAGTTCATAAAAAGAAAACCTGTTTCTTCTCATGTTAACACATTGTCTATGTGTTAATGGCTTCTTCCTACCACAATTTTTGTTTCCCAAAATAAATGTTTCTTCTCATGAGAGGTGGTGGCCTCTGTCTGTGCCCTGCTGGGGGGAAGGGAAGGGATCAGGGTCCACTCTTCCCAGGTGCCTGCTTTGGCTTCCAGATGGGATGGGGCCATGGAGGGAGGTTGATCCCAGCATGGAATACCCATCCTCACCTCAATTCCCTCACTGCATTTAAGTTTCCACAATAGCAGCATTACAGAAACAAGCAACAGCATTCAGGACGTGTCAAGGTGAACTAAACCTAAAGACCTCCCCCTTCTCAGGAACCGGCTCAGTCCTCTCCTGCTCTCTCTCTACCCTGAACTTGTGGGACTGTAGGGGAGGGGTCTGCAGAGGCTGAAATTCCCCTCAGGCTCCAGAAAGTGTCAGAGACAAGTTCACATGTCAGAATAAGGAGGGAGCCCAGAGTCCAGACGTGGCAGAAACCTTGCCCCCATGTCTTGGTGGGGATAGATGATGCCTGCCCTGGAAGCTCCTTCTCTCCCCGATGGAGCTGGGATTGAGGTGGGCCGGGAGCGTCACCCGTCCTCTGTCCTTCTCACACTCTGGAGCAGCGGTGAGGAGGAGGACCGCGCACTCCCAGGTCTGAGGGTGTGAGGTGACGAGCATGGAGGCCACCGAGGGCCGTCCACCCCTGCCCCGGAGGAGAGGACAGCCCTACTCACAGTGCTCACCGCCCCCTGGGGAACGAGCAGGGGTGTGACTGTGTGTGCAGTCACCTCACTGTCTGTCATGTGCCCCAGGGTGGGATGCAGGGGAAGGAGGCAAGTGGCAGAGGCGCCCATAAATGGCGCAGTGACCAAGGAGCCCCTGGCGTCCCACCACCGTGTACAGGCCCAGAGAAAAGAAGTCAGGGGCCAGTGGCTTATGGTGGCCCCAGCCCAGACTCTCCCCCTACTCCAGCTCCCAGAGCCCAGACAGAGGGAAGGCCCCTGGAGCTCCTCCACGGAGGGCCAGGCTCCCAGAGGCCGTGGAGCCCCCAAGCAAGGAAGGTTCACTTCCCCACAATGTATTTAATCAACTTTCACAGGACTGCGAGCTCACGACAGACTCGCAGTCTGTGACCTTTACCTACACGCGTGGCCCAAGGAGGCCCCCAGGGGACAAGTGGGACTTCACAGGCTCAGGGATTGTGCTGGGGTCGTAGCAAGTCTCACCTGCTGTCAGCCTTGCTCACCCCAGAGCCTGGAGGGGGAAGAGGCCAGCAGACAGGATGTGTCACCCAGCGGGCTGGAAGTGACCTGCGGAGAACGAGGGTGCCGTCAGCTTTCCTCCCCGGCCCGTCCACACGGGAAACCAGGGAGACAGGAGCAATTCCACAGAGCAATCCGGGGCTCTGTGTCACAGTCACTCCCGTGCTGCAGAGTCCTGCTCCAGGAGGGTCCCCTGATCCAGGTGACAGCTTGAATGGCCCTGCCCTATGCCTGTCAGGACCCCAACATGCGGGACCAGGACCTGCTGAGGGGGAGCGGCCACAGGCCTGCTTGTGCTGTGCTTTCTCCCTGGAGCCAGGTCTCACCTCTGGGCCCCTCCTCCGGGGCCGACACCGCACTGGGGGCACAGCCAGGGGCCCTGGGAGGGGCTGGGACCCAGAGCACAGCACAACCTCCAGAGCTCAGCAGAGGCTGGCACAGAGCGGGGCCCCTGAGCCTGACTGCTGCCGGGTCCTCTCAGGGGCACCAAGAGGTGAGTGCTGGGTTTGAGGGTGCTGGACGCCCAAGGCACCTGTCGGGAGAAGTGACACAGAGGGACACTGACAGAGCAGCAAGAAACAAGAAGCTGCAAGTCCCTTTGCCCTTCTCCTTCTGTGAGGTGCAGAAAGGCCAGCAATGGAGGGCCCCCCACTAAGAGTCCCCACAGGGGGACCCACACTCACCCCACACGGGGACCCACACTCCCCCCACATGGGGACACACACTGATTCCACATGGCGACCCACACTGGTTCCGCACGGGGACCCGCACTCATCCCACACGGGGACCCACACTCACCCCACACGGGGACCCACACTCACCCCACATGGGGACCCACACTGATTCCACATGGCGACCCACACTGGTTCCGCACGGGGACCCGCACTCACCCCACACGGGGACCCACACTCACCCTACACGGGGACCCACACTCACCCCACACGGGGACCCACACTCACCCCACACAGGGACCTCTCAGAGATAATACATAGACTTCACAGAGACCTCTCACAGGAGCCTTATACAGAGCCCTCGCTGAGAAGAGAAATCGCAAGGGACCTGCACACAGTTCCATGCAGTCCACACACAGGCGCCCAGCGCCCCAGCGAGACCACAGAGACCCTTCAAACAACAGCCTGACACCCACTCAAATGAGCCTGAGCCACCAGCCGGCTCTGAGTGGATCCCAAGCCATGTAGCAAACTGAAGGTGCAGGAGGAGTTCAGTACCAGTGCCCCCAGAGAAAATTCTTGTGTAGTTTTTAATTACTTCTGAAAAAGAAGAATTACAGATTCCCCATGAAAACCCGCAAAATCCTTTCCTTCACAGGTTTTAGTTAGCTTGAGCTCTGACTCACAGTTGAAAGAATGACAGACTTTGAAAAGAAGTAAAACTCTGCCAGCATCTAATGAGGGAAAAATCTTTGTCCAATTTTAAATATCGTTCAGTCAAATGGCATCAGGGGGTCACATGCTTTGTTTTGCTGGGGACAAGTTCCTGCACTCAAAGTGACTTCTCTCCTTTGGAAACATGATGTAGAGAGGCCTACAGCAAGTGGGATCCATGGTGAAATGAACCAGCAAAGAGGCATCTAACCCCTACTTCCTAGCTGTGCAGATGGCGTGGGATTTCGCACAGAATAGCTTGTGTCAGGTTTGTGAGGTTTGCTTTATTTTTCAATGAAGTGAGCCACCTTATCAGACACACGAAGCTTATTCACAAATGTGACAGATTTTTGGCAATATCTCTACTACATTATCTGGCATATTTGTACTTAACTGCCTAATATTAAATGATATTGTTTATTTTACTCCTTTTAAAATACAGTAGTACAGTCAAGATGGTTGTATGGTATGCATGTCTCTAGAACGTGAAAAAATCCTAATGTTCACCTGTGATAACTTAAACTTCTGAACCATTTAGAAGAATTCATATTTTATATAATTAATAAGAAATGTGCATTTTCCAAGACTCAGGAAATTTATATTTTATTTATTTATTATAGGGCTACAAAAAGGATACATTGCTTAAAAGAATTTTGAAATCTTAGAAAATATGTCACTTAATTGGTGCTTGAAATATATATTACCTCATATCGCTTGGGAATTGGCATTTTAACATCTGTTAAAGAAAGTATATCTTTAATCAGCATTTCTATTATAATAATAATAGAGGTCTCACTGTCTGCCTAATACTTTCCAAATTTTGCACTCAGTTGAGACTACATATTTCTCATTGGTCATAAATTCTGTTGCCCTTTACATGGTAAAAACTGGATAATGTACAGATGTCAAGTATTATGTCTGGTTAAGTCTCTCAGGTCACTCTGTGGGGTAACAGTGTCATGGTCCTTTCTCTCAAAAGAGAGGAGTGAGCTGATGTGAGGGCCCTGTGTATTTTCTTTAATTAAGAAAAACAAATATTCAGGCTGTAAAATATTTTACAAAATCATAGCTATTAATTTTTTGAAATGTGCTCCCTTTGTGACATTTTCTTATGTTACTGAATCACAGAACTTGGGAAAGTAGCCACAGATGTCCTCTAATAGCCAATCAATAGTATTTACTAACTAGACTAGCTCGTTGTTTTCCTATAGATACCCACAACTACAACATCTCACATTCATGAAAATGACACTCTCTTCTTGGAAGTTTAAGCCAATATTTCTAAACTATGTGTTTGAGATAAAACTAAATTCTAGTAAGAGGCATTATAAAATAATGTAATTCCCAACAAAATATATGAGGACTTAGGAAATACTGGCATCTTTCATAGGAAAACACAGTTGCCTCATCTCATCCTGATAACAAGAAATTTGAGTGACACAGCTCTTTGGTCTAAGCATTTGTGTGTGTGTGTGTGCTTCAGCTGGTCCTCTGGATGGGATGCATTAACATTCTTTTTTTAAGATTTGTGGGCTAGAATAATTTTATATAAGGGATGCATAGGATATGCGGTTTATAAATTAGGCTCTATGGCCATTCTCATCCCTCATGGAATGGAACATGAGGGTAAACAGAACAACCGGCACAAACAGTTTCTGGAAAAACCATTACATTTCCTTGGACTTTCCCAGTAGAAGAAAAAAGGTGGGGACTTCAGGTAGGCAGCTGAGATACATTTGCCCCACAAATAAGTACATAAATTTTAGTCTATTAAAACTGGAAGGACTCCTCCAAAGCTATCTGATGAAAGGATTTGCAAAGAGTAGATCAAGAAGGACAGGCAGGTCTAGGGTCTGCTGGCCATGGCCAGGATACCACCTAAAAGATTTGTCCATAATTGAAGGAGGAACTACAACTTGGCCAAAGTGATGGGTGCTGCTCCTTCCCTCTATTTACTCCTAGATGACCCTGCCTTTCACCACCCTACACCCTAGAGCCCTCCTTCATTGTCTGTCTGGGGACTTACTGCGGACTTCAGATGAAGGAGATTAGGTGAGGAAGAAGAAGAGGAGAAGGAGGAGAGCAGGAGTGGGGAGGGAACAGGAGAAGGAGGATGATGAAGGAAAGTCATTACCAAAAAATGACTGTGGCCTCTTCTGTAGTCTGGTCACCTAATGAACAAATGGGGACCCTGAGACAGAGAGGGATTCCCCAAACCATACAGATATTCGCTTTCCACAACTGACGCAGACCAAATGCTTCCTCTGCTACATCATATAACCTGTGTGAAAGAATCCTTTTCATAGATCATCCAGATGATAAACCTAGTGTAAATTATTTCCACCACCACGAGGTTATGGCACGTATTACTGTTTTAGCAAAAAAAAAAAAAAAAAAAAAAAAAAAAATTCGTTTTGCCACTTAAAGTATTTAAGAGTATACTACCCTTCTTTGATAACAGTCTGTTATTTTTCATCATAGCATGGCTTAAAAGGAAAAGAATAACAAGAGAAAGAAACTTCCAGGAAAAACAATGCAATGTAGTGTGATCCACATCCACCTCTCTGGATAGAACTCCATCATGAAAAACATTAACTCTCTGAATCTTGAATCCACCTGCAATTCAAGGTCATCCATGCAGATTTCGAGAGTTGAAGGCAAAAGTACACAAAATCCAGTTCCTGGAAGTACCATCCCTGCTTTGCCCCCATGTCCCCACACACCCCCTCACCTGAGCGGCATGGAGTTTCACTAAGAGACTTCTTGATGGGGAAGCCCGCCAGTCAGAGTGGACAAGACAGTATGCTAGAATGCAGGAAGAAAATGTTAGAACTTCCATTTGCATTCCTCCTCATCTCATTCTTTTAAAATTCCTATATCTGTATAATCTTTGTCTTGCATATAAATTACAGAACCATAGTACATGCATTTAATTTGCAAATGCATAAATATACACACTGGATCTTCATGCTCAGAAAACTTTTTACTGAGTAGGAGAAGGATAGAAATGTTGGAGAACACTGACATGAACCAGATTCCTGGCCTTTTCTAAGGAATCAAACCAGAATCCAAAACAGCCATGGGCTCTGGGCTCTGTCAGGCAAAGCACATGTGTGTGGCCTGCCCAGGGAGAAGGAGAACCAGGAAGAAACTCTAGAATATCTGTTTCACCAAACTCTGAAACTCAGAGGGACCCCGTCAGCCCTGAGTTTCACCTTGTAGGCAGAGGGCAGGTAACACACGTAAGTGGACCATTCTCCCCCCACTTGCCTGCAAACACCATGCAGCTGTGGATTGGTAGGGACCCCAAGTCTGTAGTAAGAGCACAGATCCAGTTAGAATACAGTGCAGGAACTTCCGGACCTTCCAGCAGCATCAGAGCTGCAGGGGGAATGTGTGAGGGTGTAGAAGCAAGGGGGACCTCAGGCAGCATCTAGCAGAGATTGGTGAACAGCAGCACACACCATACCCAGGAGAATGGCTTTTAGTTAAGAATGCAGTGGTTTGCATTTACATTAGATTGTTGAAAGCATCCTGTTGCTTTCGAGGCAAAATTCTGAAGGCAGTAGTTTTATCTACTAATTTAAAAAACAGGTTTTACATATAGAAAATCCACTGGAAGGTGTTTTGGATCAGATAAACAGTTCTGAAGAAAGAAAAGAAAAATGGACTCATTAAGTCAAATTTATGGATATAGTGAAAGCCAGTAAGAGCCTGAAAGCTAGTGCTTTTCATAATAGATGTTAAACTAATTACCTAAATGGATTGTGCATTTTGCTTTCTTGTCAAAGTGATGCAGTCAAAGCACCTGGTCAAGGATCAAGTTGCAATCACTTCCTGGCTCCACCACTGGTCATGAGGGCCAACCTTTCCTGTCACAGTAGCTGGATAAGAGCAGTCACAACACAGACAAAACTGTGGAAGTCAGATCTGGGGATCTTGCTGGTTGTTTGGGGAAAGAGAATCATTCACCTTTTTACTTAGCCAACAAATATGTATTGAGAACCCACTGTCTTCCAGGACCATCCCTGGGCTCTGGGGATTAGGAAGTAGGAATAACAACAAAAAAGAAAGAGGAAGTCTCTGCTTTCTTGGAGCTTGAGTTGAGGGAATAAACAAATAAATACATGCTTAGTGCTTCAGGGTAATAAGGACCAAAGTCCAAATAGAGGAAAGCATTCTCTCTACCACTGTGATTAGGAAGGTCGACCTTGGACATGGAGCTACCAAGCAGATTCCTGCCTGAGCATCAAGCTGACACTGGGAAGACAGAGCGGAAACATGAAGACAGGCTGATCCTGATGGCACAGCCTCATCTGGATCTAACCTCGCCTGAAATGCAATGATGTGAACCAACAATTCCCCGTTGTGTTGAAGTCACTTGTCAATACCCCAGTCCTTCACACTCCCATTTCTTATTACTCCACATAGAATCAAACAACCATTGAGTCCTGAAAGTGTTCTTTGTGTGCAGTGTCACCTTTTCATTCTCACTGCCATCCTCCCACTTCAGTCCCTCTTACACCTGGGAAATGGAATAACAGTGGAAGACCTCAGGGGGATGGATCCCACAGGAAGTAGTGAAGGAGGAAGGACACCTCTTTGGCTGGCCAAATCCACGCAAGTCAACCCAGAAGTCATTCGGCATCACCTCCATCTAAGAAAATGGAAGAAGATGCTCATGAAGGCTCTGGGCATGCTGATGCTGGGGGTTGGGAAGGAGGCCTTGGGAGGGTGGGGAAGCCAGTCTCATCCCTAGGGAATTGGGATGGTGATTAAGATACAACATATGTCCTTTTCATGCTCAAATGCGCAATAGCCTGCAGGATGTATCTCCCCACTCCTGCTTCACCTTGCAGCAATATTCATGAGGAAAAGGAACTTTCCCTAGGCAAACATGCAGCCTATCTTCCAACGAATGAATCCTATCACTTAGAAGAAGAACAAGTGAAATCAGTCCATAGCGATGCAAGTCTCCCAAAGATCAGGTTGTCAGGTTTCTTAAACTAGATCAGTAGTTCATCATGACAAAAGAATAGTAAATAATTATGATCCAAAATTTATTCTTCTAAACTGGAAAATCAATATTATGTTTGTTAACCTTGTACCATAGTTCAAAATAGGTCATTTGACTTACCTCTAATAGGGAATTGACTCTGAGATCTGTCAATTCTACTGTGTTCTATGCCAGAAAAAATATTTTTCAGAAATGTTCCTTGTCACTTTAAGAAAGCAAAGAGTAATTTGGCGTTTGCTCCCTTAAACTCTCTTATACATACCTTAACTAAACTCTAGTCAACATATCCTCTTTCAGTCCCCCAATTTTTTTAACCCCTCGCAATGACAGCATGGTTCACACCATAGAAAAGGATGTGCTCTGAAATGTCAAGGCTCACAGGTTTTCTTATCAGAACTTCCGTGAATCGAGACTTCCCTGGTGGAGTTGTGGTTAAGAGTCCGCCTGCCAATACAGGGAACACGGGTTCGATCCCTAGTCCAGGAAGATCCCACATGCCGCGGAGCAACTAAGCCCACGCACCGCAGCTACTGAAGCCCTTGCGCCTAGAGCCCATGCTCCGAAACAAGAGAAGGCACCTCAATGAGAAGTCCGCGCACCACAACAAAGAGTAACCCACGCTGGTCGCAACTAGAGAAAGCCCGTAGCCTCAGTGCCGCAATGAAGACCCAACACAGCCAAAAATTAATTAATTAAAAAAAGAAAACTTCCATGAGTTAACACAACGTTGCAGAGAAGCCTAAGAATCCCAGACACACAGCAGCTAGCCAGCTTGATGACATTACACAGCCATATTTTTCTTTTTTTTTATGTTGTATTATTATACTTTTAGTGTATAGCAATGTCCTTATTCTCAAGTTTCTAATCATCAAAGACACAGCAAACGTAAAGCTATATGACAAATCCTTAATTTTGATCATCTCCAAACATTTGAACAGATGTCTATAGAAACATATTATTGTTCTTACATCAGCCAAATCTGAGACATTAAAATACTTAACAGTTCTTAAAATATTTTCTTCCATAATAGAAGTTTATATTAAAATTACTTTCTTTGACCTGAATCAAATTACTGAATTATTTTCGCATGCTAATCAGATTCCCTTTATTATCTCTACTCGCCTTTAAATCAAAATCCTACCAGCCATTCCTTAGAACTGTATTAACAGGAACCAGGACCTGGGAAGGCCTCAGAGGCAGGTGAAGTGCTGCTGGTTCTAACGGTGGCTGCACAGCAATATCCTAGAACACAAAACACCTCCGACCCGTGAAGGCAATCGTTTCAACTGGGGTTCAACTGGGTCAGGGCAGATGGCTTTGTATTTCCTGATTGCTCACATGCTCAGAAATCCAAAGTGGAGAATATCCGTTCTGCATGGTAACAAGTAAGAAATAGCTCAACCCCACGTAACTGGATTGTCACCTAATCCAATCTGTGCCTCTCTTACAGCTATTGACAGTGGTTTTTAATTCCTTCGGCAGGTCTCTCTACCCAACCAGCCTCCCTTAAGACACACAAACATACGTACACACACATGGTTCATTCTGCCACTTCTCCCACCAATTCACCACTCCGAGGAAGAGTGTATTTAGCTTCACTTTAGCAAGCTCTTTGGCTGCCTGAGGATTTATAAATGTTAAAATAAAAACTAATTACAACCTTGACAACTGCAGGTGGCACCTGGTCTTATGTCTCAAGGCAGCAGGTCGCTCCTGCATCATCCAAGCAGCAATGTCACTGCTTGCTCCTAAGCTCCAGAGAAACCCTCTGTTGGGTCTCGAACACCCCAAGTAATGAGATGCTACTGAAACGAGCATGTGGGGACCCTAGGTCTACGCCACAGCGTTAAGTGGCTTCTGAGGTTATCGAAACTGCCACTGATTCCAAACAAGGTTCACCAGCCCCTTCCTCCCACAGTGGTCCAGGGAACACGTGGCATACAAATTCCTTCTCCACAGGTGACAGCCACTAAGGCCAGAGATGGAACCACAGGTGATACAACTTAGGAACCCATCAATTTAAATATCTGATACACCATTTACCATAGCCCTAAAATGACTCATCCGAAAGGATCATATTTGCCAGTTTAAAAAACAAACTTTTTTCAAGTTTCTCTCCATGAGTTAGCTATCACTAGCACATCCTCCATGAGTATCTTTTCCTGATGTACTACCGAGTAAAAACTTAATAAAAGCCATAGCCTAGATAAAATATATCATTTTTTCATTTGTGATTAACAGCCTTGGAGGGAGGTTTTTTTTTTTAAACTGGTCCATTAAACGGGCATATATTTAAATAAAAATTATACAGTTTCCAACTTTAAACTACTCAAAATTTCAAGTACTTTATGTTTCAATTCTATTTCAAATCAGTACACTGAAAATACCCATTACCTGGAAACTAAGGAGAATATTTTTATTTTTTATGGCGAGCCAGACTCCCTATATTATTATTGAAAAGTAAAGTTTCTAATGAACCAGAAAGGAAATTTATTGTAAAGCAACACTCAAACTAAGCACATGTATTATCACACAAGGTTATGTGTACACCTACCAGACATGTGCAATCTCTATGTCAGAGCATTATTTTCAAAAACTTAAAAACACAACACGTACAAATACAGAACAAATGCATGCCAAAGAATCATAAACTCATTAATGACTAATCCAGTAAAAGAGCATTTTGAGAAGCTAGGAATTTACAGGCATTTATAGAAGAACATTAGAATGAGATTGCTAGGTTACAAAAAAACTGATCAGTGTCCTACAGGGCAATACAACCTTTGTAGTTACCATATGTACCTGAAAAAAAAAAAAAAAAAGAAATCATCAATTTCAGCGTCTAAACTCCAGTCAAATGGTAAATGACCAAGTCAGACATGGGTGCATTCTTCTAGGTAAGTAAACAATCATGTGGGCCTATTAAACAATGTTCCTGCATAATGTCAAAAGGTCACTCTATCATACCCTCTCTTTTTTTAACTTTTTATTTTACATTGGAGTATAGTTGATTTACAATGTTGTGTTAGTTTTTACAGTATTTACAAGTTGTGTATAACTTTAATCAGCACACAGATTTTAACCTTATGCCATAGAACTCAAACTGGACAAAACAAGTATGATATTTTGAAGGAACGTATTACATATGGTTTCCTGCCTCTCAGAAATAGGTAGACATAAATAATTCAGTTTTTTAAAGTTATTCAATATGATGCAACAGAGCCTCTAGCAATCAGCACCGCAACGGGCCCCAGGTAGGCAGATTGAGTGGGGACACTTTGGAAGTTTCTCTGAAGAACTTTGTATGTTGAAGCCAAGCCTTTAAAGGCTCTGAAAAGTTAAGTGGGGAGAAGATCCAGAGGTTAATTTCATATTTGTTTTTCAGGATTAGAATTAGAATTGCAGGTAAACCCTGGATCTATTCATTCCAAACTGTCTGAACTCTTTTATACTTTTATAAGTATACTTTTATATTCAAATTCTGATTTTGATTTAAAGGGAAAAATTCAAATTCAAATTTGCTCAGTTAATTGAGATTTTTGTCAGTGAATATGTCCTTTATTTAGTACTCTTGAATGATTTGGGGTTTTTTTCCCAAATCAACTCAAAGGAGCAGACATTCTTGAGCTCCAGTCTTCTCCCCAGAACAGGCTTTCAGGCATGGGAGGGTCACTGATAATGTGTCTTTAGGGTCATTTTGTTTGTTTGTTTGCTTAAAGAGTCTCCCCCAGTTGCATAAGCTTCAGGACCCTCACAGCTCTAGCCTTGCCTGTCACTCTGGGTTGATAGTCACATGCACTTTGTAAGTTTTTTTGGAGAAAAAAATGTTGTTGTTTTCCCGAAGTTTTCAAAAATATTCTGACCTCAGTATTTCTGGGAAGTTTATTCAAATATGATTTTTTTTAAAAAAACGGTCCGTTTACCAATTTGTGGAAGACTCTTTCCAACAAGTCCAAGCTCCAGTGCTTACTAAATACCTCCCTCCATAGTCTATGCTCATTTTCCCCAACATGTTTCACCGAATCACGAATGGATTCCCCACTCACCTGCTCCCGGGGCACATCTCCTGATAGGCTCCCTCCCTACACCAAGGAACATAGTACATATGGTCTCATGCCTTTCAGAAACAGGTAGACGTAAGTAATTCAATCTAAGTATCAACCAAAATACTGACATTTTCTTATTCAGATCATCTCTCTTCTTCCTCCCCAAAGATCTGAAAATTCATAAAGAAACAGTAGATTCACAGGGATAATCCTGATTAACTTGGGGGATTCGACTCACTCTAGAAAACCACTAAGCACACTATTGAGACAAAAAGAAGCCTGCACCAATTAAAACAGTAGCAGGATTTTAGTCCATATTACCCAAGGTCAAAACTTCTGTATGGACTGTATTGTCTTAGCACACATGGCATTACTTGAGATTGACTGTGCTCACATAGCAATAGAATATGTTGATGACACTTAGCAAATAATTACAAAGAATCTGTGCCCACTGAAATGACAGGAGTTCTGACAAACAATACCCTTGAGAAGAGACATTTGATAAACACACTATTAGACATTCACTTAAATCAATTCTAACGATTTTATACTTCTTAGCAGTTGTAGCATTATCTTCAGTTCCTCCAGTCTGCAATTCATGTATTTTTATACCAAATTCTTAAGGTTAATCATGTTATTGGGCTAGGATAATTTATACAACAAGTGTCTCACTATTATACTGTGTTATGTTATTTTTCTTTTAAAAGAATAATATTGTGTGATAATATCTATTAGAGGATCATATTAATAAACTTTCATGAAAGATGATACAATAACACTTCAGCACATAAGGAGCCATTGCTCCAGTGAAGAAAGGATTCAAATCTGATACAAATCTTCAAATTGAGGTGCTAATATATTTGCCTAGATCAAGCACTAGGTATTATTACATGAAGAGCACATGTTTGTCTCCCATGCTGGCCAACAAAATGGGCTTGATCTGCTCCCCCAACCAAGGGCAGAGACCTCTCATACACATGCAGGACATAACAGGGAGGAGACATTGTTGGATAAGAACAAATCCTGATTACCACTCCTAGAACAGTGATTCAAGTTGTGTGCCCCACCTGTAGTGGGCCAGAAATACATCTTTTATTCTCACAACAAGAAGGGCACTTTTGACAGGGGAAGGAAACAAAAGAAGACTTCTAGAGAAAATTACAAGTACTGAGATTTAACAAGGTGCGGATGAGTGAGTGTGTAACACTCACTAAATTGAACCCCTGGGTCTACAAATATCATCATTTACGTCAAATAATCACCATCAACAGCGGCTGAAATGTCTAACACTGGCTTCAGTCCTTTTCAGAGACTTCAGTCCTTTTTCTTTTCACTGGGGAGTAGAGTTAGGGAGGACAGCAGCTACTAGCTATAGCTGGTACTTTACTTATATGGGGAAAATAATTCAGCTGTAAATTAACTTCCAATTGTGTTGTTCCTTAATCGGGAAAGAGTGAACATTACTCCTCAAAGTGACATGCGATCCAGGAGACAGATTTACAATACTAAATATGCAATCAAAATACTGACATTTTCTTATTCAGATTATATCTCTTCTTCCTCCCCTCCCCCCCGCAAAAGATCTGAAAGTTCATAAACAAATAGTAGATGCACAGGGATAATCCTAAAACAGAGAGCTACTGCCCTCTTCCACTTGCGGCTCATGGTAGGAAGTGAGCAAACCAACCACTGTCTGCACAACAACTTCTGGAAAACAGGGCTCCAACTTGGAATCTATGTTCTAACTTTCCTCTTGCATTCCATTTAAGAGGATAACTCCATTAGAATAACACTTTCATCTTGACTAAATACAAAGAGTTCTAGAAGGCAGACCAAGTAGAGATGCACAATTTTTAAATATCTGGTCCTAGAGGATGCTGTCCATTCAACTTGTTTTATCTTCAAAAAGACAGAGAATAAGAGAAAAAAAAAAAAAAAAGCCCATGTTTTTGGCTATTTAGAAACATTACTCTCGCCCTGTGTAGACTCCTCCTGACTTAAAATTTCCCATTAATTATAAAGATTCATGTCAAAACATGGATAATTTCTGAGATGTCAAATGTTTCAACCAAGTCCTGTATGAGAGTATGTCTTATGCCAGAACCTCACCCAGGTTGACCCCCCCACCCCCACCGCGGTCTGACTAATTTACTACTGAGAACCAGTTGTAAATAGAGGAAAAATGTCACTGTATCCTTTTGGGGAGAAGATCTTTACCTTTTTAAAAATTTACATACAGTTCTCATTATTTTATCAGGGCTTAAGAATATTTCATTTTTGTTAGTTTTAAAGTCTTGTCTGAAAAGATTACTTGAGTTCTTAAAACACTTCTTAGGAATAAAAGGTTAGCGATCAAAAGACTTGAGCAAATGCTGGTGTTCGTGATTTCTTGTTGGTAGCCTAAATCCCATCCTGCTGGCAAACTCCTCTTTACAATTTCTCAAATGATGGGACAGGACTAAATGAACTCTCTACCTTGATTTATGTAGTAACAAATTTCAAATATGGGTTTGAAATACCTTGCTTGTATATACATCTACACATACAAACAAACACCTCCCAAATATTCGAGAGTTAAGGAAAAATCCAATTGGTCAAATTACCTAATCTAGACTATAATAAGATTCATTCACCATTACTTCTACTGCTACAAAGGATACTGTCAAATGAGATTAGCAAGCAATTATCAAACAGTTTGTGTACTCTCTATGAATCTTTAAGTCTGCAAAGACATTTAAATATATACTTGACACTTGAACAACTATAGTAGCCATCTTTGCGGTGATCAAGGACTCTATAGTATCTAAAATGTTCTTAGCCATGCATATTTACATAGGTACTTTTAACTTACTGAACTTTTCATCAGAGTACTAAACACATCTAAATAAAACAGAGGCTGAAAAGTGAAAACTAGCATTGACATTTGAAGAGTCAGCCAGAGACCCAGACGAACTGAGCTTAGAGATATATTCAATTCAGAAAAGGGTATCTGCCTGGATATTCAGACATGGAGCACCTCAGAGCATGTGACTCTTAAAAAAGATGCTCAGTATGAAGAACATGATACCTCTGTGGATTTCAGGGAATAAAATACAAACAGAAAATAAAGAAATATCAAAATAACTGATCTTGCAATATCCTGTAATCACAACTAAGGAGACAAGAAAGGCAGCACAGCACTCTGCTTCTAAGGGAAGGATTTTTGAAGCCATGTTTCCTTTAAGTAAGAGTGACCTCTGGTGACTTTTTAATTGCACCTCAGTGTACTATGTTAAATTATTCTACAATTCTTGTATACTAGCAATTCATTTAGTACTACATTTTTAATTTCTTAGCAAAGTGATAAATGCTTTACCGCAGGACCTAAGGATTTCATGTAAATGCCTCCATTTTAATTAATTCATGGAAATTGTGCCCAAAGCTAAATTAAAATTCTGCCTGAAACACGGGGCAGTATTTTCTTAAAGGAGACTAAGGCTCATTTTCAGGAGTGACTCATATAATATGGCATTAAATGAGCTGATACTAAATGATGACAACACAAACTTATCACAGCCTCGGGGCATGTATGGATGAATGCTGGAAGGGTAACTATTTGTACAAAATGCTTTTCACTTTAGCACAAACTTCCTGGTAAGGGCGGAGTTCCCCAGCCCACCCCACCCCCAGATAAAACTGGATACCCAGCAGCAAGGTCGGTTTCTAACATGCCTACTAGCACTTTCTTGAAATGCATAATAGCTTGCCTTACTCCCTACAACCTGATTTAAAAAAAATTCTTGAGGGGGATGGGGTGTGGATGTAGGACTAAGGGGGCTTTCTTCCAATCCCTCAAGGAAAGAAAAGCCCTATGATGGAGATTTCAATCTGAATAACACTTTGAAAACTTTTTCCGATTTCCAGATTAAAATGCCTTGAGGTCGGCTGAATCAATTTGGCTAGCATCTTTAGATCAGACTCGCATTGCCAGTCCAGAACTGAGAGGTTAATACATCTTCACTGAACCAACAAAATGAGAAACATAGCACATCACAATATACAAGCATGTGCACTTGCAAATGAACCTGAATGGCAGGTTATGTTTTTCCTTTAAGCAAAAGCCTTCTAATTCTGAGGGGTCTATCCTTCTCGTAATTCTGGGGACTAACCAGGTTTGCCGCCTGGGCTCTGCTGCGGAGCCTGCCCGCCGCTGCAGCGCCCGAGTTCTTGGTACCCGATTCCGCAGGGCGCCAACTGCAAACATCTACGCTAATGCAGGACCCGGCCAGGTCGGCCAACCATTTCCTTTCTGACATAAATCCTCCAAAATGTATTCATAGTAAAAAGAAAGAAATGACATATTGGCATGCTCTTCTCTCCTCACCTCCTGCTATCCTCTCTCTCTGGTCTCTCTCCGCCTCAATATTCTCATGCTAATTTTAGGTTTTACTAGAACTTGAGCTTTCTCAATGAATATTCAAAACAACAGCACACAGACAAAATTCAGCTCACAGACAAGTCAAAACAGGCTTTGTGTATTACAGACTTGACAAGTGGAAAAACCATTGTAAACCATCCTATCCAAGCGTTGGGACTTTGCGATGGTTTTTAAATGCCTCATTTTCAGAAGCAGACCAGTGATTCCATTTGTAAAATTCAATTAGTTTTTTTCAAAAACACGAATTCTCAGTTGACAGTATAAGTTTTAAAAGATTTGCTGTACTCACAAGTATTCCCTGCTGCTAATGTACTCCAGGGCTGGGCAGACAAAAGAAAGAGCATCCTGAGACAGGCTCCCGCGGCGGAGTCCGTGTTCACCGGACACCGGTGCTCCCCACCCCAAAACCCAAGGTGTCCAGACAGCTGCTCTGAGCCGGAGTCTGCAAGCTCCCTCCTGCTCGGGGTAGCTAGCGCTCCCTCCTCCGGGCTCGGCGAACCCGCGCAGCCGGCGGGGCGGGAGCCCCAACCTGCAGCCACACCCCCACCCCCACCCCCACCCGCTGCAAGCATCTGCACTTGCAAATGAACCTGAACCCACACACACACACACACACACACTTCCATTGCTCTATTGTTATGTCATTGACATAACTGATGAAAACTAGTTTCCTTCATGTCCATACACACATTGATAGGATTAGGTTCATTTTCCTTGTATTGTCATTACAATATGATGTTATTCCTCAGCTGGAACTAGATTAAAATTTTGCATTTGTATTTTTCATTTCCATGTGGAAAATGAAATCTTATTTTTGCCTGTCAGTCTAAAACCACTTTGAATCGTAAATTGGTCTCCTATGGTAAACCTTTAAGACCTCTTCTTCTTGTTGCTGTAACCTTTTCTACATGGTGGACTTTATTAGTTACATTAATTAAATAACAAATGCCCACCTTATTGAGCTGGGTATGCTTTAATCCACAGGCACAAATCAAAAGAAAGAAATGATTATACCATTAGAGTTAAAAAACAAAAAGCTTTGGTTGATTTGTTTGTAAAGAATGGTTTAAAAGGAACCTAAAGTCGTTTCTTTGTTTGAAGGCTTAAGTAATTGTACCTGCCAGGTAATTGACGAGAGGGAGGCCTCTCACTTACCACCCCCTTTTGTGTGTTTCAATTACTGGGAAGGTTAATGGTGCTGAACAGCTGAGGTATGAAGGCACCTTTCATTATCTTCCCCATCAGAAGTCCCCAGAGCCCGTTCACCTTCCCTCCTGTTTATGGGAAAAGACACAGTGTTCTCTCACAGCCCAGAGTACATGAGAACCAACTTCTCACAGCCTAGCAGATCTTTGCCAACATTTTCTGGAAAATAATTCTGCCCCTTTCAGAGCCAGCGTGCAATGTAATTTGAACTCAAATACCAACATCATTTAGAATGACTGAAATCATACCTTGATCTTGTGACTTGTATAGTCTCATTCTTCTAAATTTTAACTTTAATGATGCTTATTTATTAAGCAAGTACAGAGTATATGGGCAGAATTATTCTTTGAATATTTTATATTGAATGAATTGAAATAATTGGGATGTTAAAGGACTAGGGAATGATAATGAACATGTATGCACTGAAGCATTTACTCTGTACTAGGTAGGTTCTCGTCTGTATCATATCCCTTTAAGACCCCTCCTCTCTGAATATCGTCCTCCATGTTGACTCCATCAGGATTCACTTACCTAGAAACAATAGGTAACCTGTGACCAGGGCAGATGTTCAGGGAAAGGAAAGGAAATTACGGCTCCACCAAACCTCTCTTGCACAAGTACAGATGTGTTTGTATTTAGCCTGAGACAAAAACTTTGTTCCTTTTCCTTCATTATTGTTCCTAACATGCAACAAAGGCAATCGTAGGAAAGGCAGTGTGGCCCTAAATTCCCCCTCAGCTGATCTTTAAGAACTTCAGACATTTTCCAAAGAAGATTTTGATCTAGGGAAGGACATCAAGCTCCAAATTAAGGTGGACTATGTGGGAAAAAGGTCACTGGGATAGGGTTGCCAGGTAAAATACACCATGCCCAGATAAATTTGAATTTCATATAAATATATAGTTTGGGAGACATACAATCAACAAACATAAATCTGGCAACCTAACATTGCACTGCACCGTATAGATGGCAGATGATTTTAAAAAGGAGGGTCATGGGGATATAAGAAAAGAATGTGAAACTCAAGAGTTTTTTCTAGGGTAAGGGTCAACAAATTGGCATGAGGTCCAAATCTGCTTTGTTCCTGTCTAAACAATGTTTCATTGAAACACTGCCACACCCATTCATTAAGTACAGTCCAAGGCTGCTTTCACTCTGCAGTGGCAGCGTTCAGTAGTTGCAGGCCCACAGAGCCTAAATATTTACTATCTGGCCCTTTAACCAAATAATAAAAAATAAAAAGTCCCAGTTAAACTGCTAAAATTACAATTGTCATTCTAAATACTCACTATTTCCCCTCTCTGAGGAAAGGCTTCTTTCCATAGGCATGCCTGATATTATAAAGCTGAAAATATGTAGGCTTTTAAATAAGTCATATTATTCTACTCAATGGATTTAAACATAAGGCAATATTGTCACTTCAAGAAAAATAAAAAGAGCTTTGAGAATTTTTTCCATATGTCCACATTTGTGTTTCACAACTCCAGACCACCTAATGCAAACTTTCATTTCTCAGCAAAATGAAGCGGAGAATATTACAAAAGACTCAGCGATGTCAAATCCAGCCACCAGTTAGATCTTCCAATTTTCAGTACAACATTTCCTGCCAGATGTGGCTCAATGTGCCTTAAAGAAGCAATTGTTTAATTCTCATGTGGAGAACTATTGTTCTGGAAGAATGAGGGCATTATAGGATTAATCTCCAAGTGGTAAGAAGAAAAGCTAGGTTTACAAACTCTGTATGACTCTGTATGTGCCAGTGAGTAGCTGGAAGTAAGCGTTCTACTGGAAGATAGGATTTCGTTCCTCAGGAAACCAACACACTCCTGGGACCCTGGGTTGAAGCCATTTGATGGGTGGATAGCATGAGAAAGGTCTGGCAACCAAAGTCACCCCATGCTGCTGATGCAGACACCTGGCAGAGACAAGATAAAGTTCACACAGTCACTTGAGGCTTTAAAACCTAGTATGCAAACGAAAAGTAGCGAAGAAAATTCTATTTCTAATCTACCAGTGAAAGATGTGCATTTCATTTTCAGATTATGAAAGTATCGAAGGAGAAAGGCTGTGCTGTCATGAGTGACAGTGCCTCGGCCGCCAGGACTCCAATCAGAGGCTCAGTGATAAGTGAGAGTGAGCCCAGACTACTGCCAACGCCATGGCCAAAGACCGAAGAACACACGGGAAGGGGTTTCCTAATTGTGTATGGTAAATAACCCTGCATACAAATCCTCCAAGCCACGATCTGGGTAGTGTATTAGAGCAAAGAAGTAACAAAGAAAACAGGCAGGTTGACATTGAGGAGAGAGGACCAAATCAGTTTCAATAGACTTGAGGCTCTGTGGGCCTAGGGAAGGAGAGGGTATTCTTTCCATTCTTCTACTCTTTTATTTCTTTATACATATCAAACAAATTTTATATCCTAAATCTATTTCAATATATACATTTATTTTGGTCTAATTCTGTAGTTTATTATTTCTGATGATTCTTCCTCTTGCATTTTATGTTTTTATTTTTATTGTGAGCATATGTTTCCTGGAAATGGATCTGTAAGAGCCTAGATGACTATGTTCAACAGGAAGACAAGACATGGAGAGAAAGTGCCAGAAGTAGAGGGAGGGGTAACTGAAAGTCCTGATGGAAGAATGCCAGTGTAGCTAGGTGGTGGTTGTAGTTTAGGGTCAGTTAAAGGAGGGACTAGGAACAGTAAGTGAAGGGAAGGGACCTTTCAAAGAATAAATGTATGCGCGTATGTGTGTGTGTGTGTGTGTGTGTGTGTGTGTGTGATGTGAGGGAAGATTCGAAAATCTTTACCCAGAAAAGCAAGATCATCAGGTAAGTGGTCTTTAGAAAGATTATTCTGGCAGCAGGATAGCAAATGGATCAGAAGGAGGTGAGGTAGAGACAGGAAAATCATGAAGACAACAATAGTAAATGCCAGAGATTTAGAGGGTTTGAATAAGTCAGTGATGGGATGACTGAAGAAAAGGGGACATGAGAAAATTCAAGAGATGGGGCTAAACCTAACCTTTCACAGTCAAACAGTAATGCTCTCTTTCCAAGGATCCACACCAAAGTTTTCATACCCATTCTAAGTGAGATGACATTCCAAAGCATACAAAACATGTTTGACTTGGACACTAACACTCATTTCACTATCATAAATGTCAAACAACCCCTACTGATGGTCAGATACTATATGTCTTAGAAGACTTCATAAAAAACAGCCAGATAACAAGCAGTGTATGTTTCAGGAGCATATTGTCTTGATCTGGGGAGTCCTTTTCAGCTAGTGGAAAAATATATAAAACCGAAAGAAGTCAAAGTTGCTAGTGACAATTTAATCCACATAGCTTAATCTGAAAAGCTTTATTGCTTAGAGAGATATAATATTACGGAAAGCTGAAACATATCAATGTACTGTTAGAGTTTCTAATTCTATGACATAAACTTATTTTTAAATAGTCTTCTTTTGTAATATTGTCTTAATCTTGCAGTATTAGTGATAATACTTTGAATAATGGAAATACCCAGTATAAATGCCTTTCCCTAAAATTCCTTATCTGATTATTCTACCCAAAGTCATGGACCAAAGTCACATTTCTGATTTTACACTTGAGATCAACAGGAGCAACACTAATGGCTAAAATTCACTGAGGACTTACTATGTTCCAGGCATTCTTTATATATATTAATTAATTTAATCTTCATAACAAGTCTATGAGATGGGTTATAATTATTACTTCTATTTTTGGAGACAAGGAAGCTGAGACACAGAAAGGATAAGCAAATCACCCAGGGTCACACAGCTGGCATTCATCAGTGGAAGCAGAAGCCTAATCCAAACATTCCTTTCATAACCACTCCACTCCACTGCCTATCTGAAAGTGTGACTCATTATGTTAGTACATCTTGTTGAATTTTATAGTTTTATGCTGTTTGAAGGAGTGCTGCTGGAATCATCTTCATTTCTACACCTCCACTGGGCCCTTCTATGTAATTCTGAAAATACGAACGATCTTTGTTTGAAAATAGAGGTAGTCTTGAAGTGATAGCATGTGCATTTTGTCATGCCTTTGAGCTAGCTAGTCATAAAACTTCTCAAAGATAGTAACAGGTTTTGTTGACAATAATGGCCAGCCATAAACAGACTCAGAAATTCCTCACCCTAGACCAGGGGGTCAAGTCTGCAAGCACAATGGGAGCTTCCACTTGATGTTGCAGGTTACTGGACACAGAGTCCGTGGTTCTCACTCCCAGAGGCAGCTGTGACCCAAATGAATTTAGCCTCATGGGTGTCAAGGAGACACCTGGGCACCTACACTGAAGTGCAATGGCCACCTGTGCACCTGCAGGCCCTCTGCCCTGATGTGCAGTGAGCCTTTCCCACCTGGATTAGATGCTGCTTCCAGTATCAGGTAGACACTGTGAACCAGGCTTGTGGAGAAGGCCAATTACACACTGCCCGCAGGCACCTCTGTTTCAGGCTCCTCCTGAATATGGAGCCTTGCTGAGATCAGACTTGATCAAGATCTCCCTAGATAACAGTCATCTTGCCTAATAATACCTGCCAGAAGGCCTCCTCTTTGCTGCTTGTTGGTCTTTGGTAGTTCCCCTGACACCTGGCCTTTTCAAGCTCTCCCTCAGGGCTTCCCAGCAACTTTTAGAACAGGCACCATGCTTTTTATCAAAGCCTTGGGTCAGAAGTTATGTCAGGCATTTTCCTACTGGAAGAAAACAAAACACTCAAAATCAGCCAATGGATCCTTCCATGAACAAATCAGTTGGCTAGTAGAGAGCTCAGGGATAGTCACATAAAAATGCATTTGTATTAGGCCACCTAAAAAATGATGATAAAATACACAGGGGGATTCTGCAGATAGTCTATATACTTTCAAGGTAGCATATTTAAAATATATTCATTTCTCCATTTCTTTGGTACTTACTGAGTACCATCAGCAAAGCACTGCAGGAACAAAGAAGCGTGATTCTGTTTTCAGGAAGTTTAAAATCTGATGAAGGAGGGAGACGTGTAACCAAGCATCTGTTCTATGAAGCCAGTAAGAGCCTGAAAGCTAGTGCTTTTCATAATAGATGTTAAACTAATTACCTAAATGGATTGTGCATTTTGCTTTCTTGTCAAAGTGATGCAGTCAAAGCACCTGGTCAAGGATCAAGTTGCAATCACTTCCTGGCTCCACCACTGGTCATGAGGGCCAACCTTTCCTGTCACAGTAGCTGGATAAGAGCAGTCACAACACAGACAAAACTGTGGAAGTCAGATCTGGGGATCTTGCTGGTTGTTTGGGGAAAGAGAATCATTCACCTTTTTACTTAGCCAACAAATATGTATTGAGAACCCACTGTCTTCCAGGACCATCCCTGGGCTCTGGGGATTAGGAAGTAGGAATAACAACAAAAAAGAAAGAGGAAGTCTCTGCTTTCTTGGAGCTTGAGTTGAGGGAATAAACAAATAAATACATGCTTAGTGCTTCAGGGTAATAAGGACCAAAGTCCAAATAGAGGAAAGCATTCTCTCTACCACTGTGATTAGGAAGGTCGACCTTGGACATGGAGCTACCAAGCAGATTCCTGCCTGAGCATCAAGCTGACACTGGGAAGACAGAGCGGAAACATGAAGACAGGCTGATCCTGATGGCACAGCCTCATCTGGATCTAACCTCGCCTGAAATGCAATGATGTGAACCAACAATTCCCCGTTGTGTTGAAGTCACTTGTCAATACCCCAGTCCTTCACACTCCCATTTCTTATTACTCCACATAGAATCAAACAACCATTGAGTCCTGAAAGTGTTCTTTGTGTGCAGTGTCACCTTTTCATTCTCACTGCCATCCTCCCACTTCAGTCCCTCTTACACCTGGGAAATGGAATAACAGTGGAAGACCTCAGGGGGATGGATCCCACAGGAAGTAGTGAAGGAGGAAGGACACCTCTTTGGCTGGCCAAATCCACGCAAGTCAACCCAGAAGTCATTCGGCATCACCTCCATCTAAGAAAATGGAAGAAGATGCTCATGAAGGCTCTGGGCATGCTGATGCTGGGGGTTGGGAAGGAGGCCTTGGGAGGGTGGGGAAGCCAGTCTCATCCCTAGGGAATTGGGATGGTGATTAAGATACAACATATGTCCTTTTCATGCTCAAATGCGCAATAGCCTGCAGGATGTATCTCCCCACTCCTGCTTCACCTTGCAGCAATATTCATGAGGAAAAGGAACTTTCCCTAGGCAAACATGCAGCCTATCTTCCAACGAATGAATCCTATCACTTAGAAGAAGAACAAGTGAAATCAGTCCATAGCGATGCAAGTCTCCCAAAGATCAGGTTGTCAGGTTTCTTAAACTAGATCAGTAGTTCATCATGACAAAAGAATAGTAAATAATTATGATCCAAAATTTATTCTTCTAAACTGGAAAATCAATATTATGTTTGTTAACCTTGTACCATAGTTCAAAATAGGTCATTTGACTTACCTCTAATAGGGAATTGACTCTGAGATCTGTCAATTCTACTGTGTTCTATGCCAGAAAAAATATTTTTCAGAAATGTTCCTTGTCACTTTAAGAAAGCAAAGAGTAATTTGGCGTTTGCTCCCTTAAACTCTCTTATACATACCTTAACTAAACTCTAGTCAACATATCCTCTTTCAGTCCCCCAATTTTTTTAACCCCTCGCAATGACAGCATGGTTCACACCATAGAAAAGGATGTGCTCTGAAATGTCAAGGCTCACAGGTTTTCTTATCAGAACTTCCGTGAATCGAGACTTCCCTGGTGGAGTTGTGGTTAAGAGTCCGCCTGCCAATACAGGGAACACGGGTTCGATCCCTAGTCCAGGAAGATCCCACATGCCGCGGAGCAACTAAGCCCACGCACCGCAGCTACTGAAGCCCTTGCGCCTAGAGCCCATGCTCCGAAACAAGAGAAGGCACCTCAATGAGAAGTCCGCGCACCACAACAAAGAGTAACCCACGCTGGTCGCAACTAGAGAAAGCCCGTAGCCTCAGTGCCGCAATGAAGACCCAACACAGCCAAAAATTAATTAATTAAAAAAAGAAAACTTCCATGAGTTAACACAACGTTGCAGAGAAGCCTAAGAATCCCAGACACACAGCAGCTAGCCAGCTTGATGACATTACACAGCCATATTTTTCTTTTTTTTTATGTTGTATTATTATACTTTTAGTGTATAGCAATGTCCTTATTCTCAAGTTTCTAATCATCAAAGACACAGCAAACGTAAAGCTATATGACAAATCCTTAATTTTGATCATCTCCAAACATTTGAACAGATGTCTATAGAAACATATTATTGTTCTTACATCAGCCAAATCTGAGACATTAAAATACTTAACAGTTCTTAAAATATTTGCTTCCATAATAGAAGTTTATATTAAAATTACTTTCTTTGACCTGAATCAAATTACTGAATTATTTTCGCATGCTAATCAGATTCCCTTTATTATCTCTACTCGCCTTTAAATCAAAATCCTACCAGCCATTCCTTAGAACTGTATTAACAGGAACCAGGACCTGGGAAGGCCTCAGAGGCAGGTGAAGTGCTGCTGGTTCTAACGGTGGCTGCACAGCAATATCCTAGAACACAAAACACCTCCGACCCGTGAAGGCAATCGTTTCAACTGGGGTTCAACTGGGTCAGGGCAGATGGCTTTGTATTTCCTGATTGCTCACATGCTCAGAAATCCAAAGTGGAGAATATCCGTTCTGCATGGTAACAAGTAAGAAATAGCTCAACCCCACGTAACTGGATTGTCACCTAATCCAATCTGTGCCTCTCTTACAGCTATTGACAGTGGTTTTTAATTCCTTCCGCAGGTCTCTCTACCCAACCAGCCTCCCTTAAGACACACAAACATACGTACACACACATGGTTCATTCTGCCACTTCTCCCACCAATTCACCACTCCGAGGAAGAGTGTATTTAGCTTCACTTTAGCAAGCTCTTTGGCTGCCTGAGGATTTATAAATGTTAAAATAAAAACTAATTACAACCTTGACAACTGCAGGTGGCACCTGGTCTTATGTCTCAAGGCAGCAGGTCGCTCCTGCATCATCCAAGCAGCAATGTCACTGCTTGCTCCTAAGATCCAGAGAAACCCTCTGTTGGGTCTCGAACACCCCAAGTAATGAGATGCTACTGAAACGAGCATGTGGGGACCCTAGGTCTACGCCACAGCGTTAAGTGGCTTCTGAGGTTATCGAAACTGCCACTGATTCCAAACAAGGTTCACCAGCCCCTTCCTCCCACAGTGGTCCAGGGAACACGTGGCATACAAATTCCTTCTCCACAGGTGACAGCCACTAAGGCCAGAGATGGAACCACAGGTGATACAACTTAGGAACCCATCAATTTAAATATCTGATACACCATTTACCATAGCCCTAAAATGACTCTTCCGAAAGGATCATATTTGCCTGTTTAAAAAACAAACTTTTTTCAAGTTTCTCTCCATGAGTTAGCTATCACTAGCACATCCTCCATGAGTATCTTTTCCTGATGTACTACCGAGTAAAAACTTAATAAAAGCCATAGCCTAGATAAAATATATCATTTTTTCATTTGTGATTAACAGCCTTGGAGGGAGGTTTTTTTTTTTAAACTGGTCCATTAAACGGGCATATATTTAAATAAAAATTATACAGTTTCCAACTTTAAACTACTCAAAATTTCAAGTACTTTATGTTTCAATTCTATTTCAAATCAGTACACTGAAAATACCCATTACCTGGAAACTAAGGAGAATATTTTTATTTTTTATGGCGAGCCAGACTCCCTATATTATTATTGAAAAGTAAAGTTTCTAATGAACCAGAAAGGAAATTTATTGTAAAGCAACACTCAAACTAAGCACATGTATTATCACACAAGGTTATGTGTACACCTACCAGACATGTGCAATCTCTATGTCAGAGCATTATTTTCAAAAACTTAAAAACACAACACGTACAAATACAGAACAAATGCATGCCAAAGAATCATAAACTCATTAATGACTAATCCAGTAAAAGAGCATTTTGAGAAGCTAGGAATTTACAGGCATTTATAGAAGAACATTAGAATGAGATTGCTAGGTTACAAAAAAACTGATCAGTGTCCTACAGGGCAATACAACCTTTGTAGTTACCATATGTACCTGAAAAAAAAAAAAAAAAAGAAATCATCAATTTCAGCGTCTAAACTCCAGTCAAATGGTAAATGACCAAGTCAGACATGGGTGCATTCTTCTAGGTAAGTAAACAATCATGTGGGCCTATTAAACAATGTTCCTGCATAATGTCAAAAGGTCACTCTATCATACCCTCTCTTTTTTTAACTTTTTATTTTACATTGGAGTATAGTTGATTTACAATGTTGTGTTAGTTTTTACAGTATTTACAAGTTGTGTATAACTTTAATCAGCACACAGATTTTAACCTTATGCCATAGAACTCAAACTGGACAAAACAAGTATGATATTTTGAAGGAACGTATTACATATGGTTTCCTGCCTCTCAGAAATAGGTAGACATAAATAATTCAGTTTTTTAAAGTTATTCAATATGATGCAACAGAGCCTCTAGCAATCAGCACCGCAACGGGCCCCAGGTAGGCAGATTGAGTGGGGACACTTTGGAAGTTTCTCTGAAGAACTTTGTATGTTGAAGCCAAGCCTTTAAAGGCTCTGAAAAGTTAAGTGGGGAGAAGATCCAGAGGTTAATTTCATATTTGTTTTTCAGGATTAGAATTAGAATTGCAGGTAAACCCTGGATCTATTCATTCCAAACTGTCTGAACTCTTTTATACTTTTATAAGTATACTTTTATATTCAAATTCTGATTTTGATTTAAAGGGAAAAATTCAAATTCAAATTTGCTCAGTTAATTGAGATTTTTGTCAGTGAATATGTCCTTTATTTAGTACTCTTGAATGATTTGGGGTTTTTTTCCCAAATCAACTCAAAGGAGCAGACATTCTTGAGCTCCAGTCTTCTCCCCAGAACAGGCTTTCAGGCATGGGAGGGTCACTGATAATGTGTCTTTAGGGTCATTTTGTTTGTTTGTTTGCTTAAAGAGTCTCCCCCAGTTGCATAAGCTTCAGGACCCTCACAGCTCTAGCCTTGCCTGTCACTCTGGGTTGATAGTCACATGCACTTTGTAAGTTTTTTTGGAGAAAAAAATGTTGTTGTTTTCCCGAAGTTTTCAAAAATATTCTGACCTCAGTATTTCTGGGAAGTTTATTCAAATATGATTTTTTTTAAAAAAACGGTCCGTTTACCAATTTGTGGAAGACTCTTTCCAACAAGTCCAAGCTCCAGTGCTTACTAAATACCTCCCTCCATAGTCTATGCTCATTTTCCCCAACATGTTTCACCGAATCACGAATGGATTCCCCACTCACCTGCTCCCGGGGCACATCTCCTGATAGGCTCCCTCCCTACACCAAGGAACATAGTACATATGGTCTCATGCCTTTCAGAAACAGGTAGACATAAGTAATTCAATCTAAGTATCAACCAAAATACTGACATTTTCTTATTCAGATCATCTCTCTTCTTCCTCCCCAAAGATCTGAAAATTCATAAAGAAACAGTAGATTCACAGGGATAATCCTGATTAACTTGGGGGATTCGACTCACTCTAGAAAACCACTAAGCACACTATTGAGACAAAAAGAAGCCTGCACCAATTAAAACAGTAGCAGGATTTTAGTCCATATTACCCAAGGTCAAAACTTCTGTATGGACTGTATTGTCTTAGCACACATGGCATTACTTGAGATTGACTGTGCTCACATAGCAATAGAATATGTTGATGACACTTAGCAAATAATTACAAAGAATCTGTGCCCACTGAAATGACAGGAGTTCTGACAAACAATACCCTTGAGAAGAGACATTTGATAAACACACTATTAGACATTCACTTAAATCAATTCTAACGATTTTATACTTCTTAGCAGTTGTAGCATTATCTTCAGTTCCTCCAGTCTGCAATTCATGTATTTTTATACCAAATTCTTAAGGTTAATCATGTTATTGGGCTAGGATAATTTATACAACAAGTGTCTCACTATTATACTGTGTTATGTTATTTTTCTTTTAAAAGAATAATATTGTGTGATAATATCTATTAGAGGATCATATTAATAAACTTTCATGAAAGATGATACAATAACACTTCAGCACATAAGGAGCCATTGCTCCAGTGAAGAAAGGATTCAAATCTGATACAAATCTTCAAATTGAGGTGCTAATATATTTGCCTAGATCAAGCACTAGGTATTATTACATGAAGAGCACATGTTTGTCTCCCATGCTGGCCAACAAAATGGGCTTGATCTGCTCCCCCAACCAAGGGCAGAGACCTCTCATACACATGCAGGACATAACAGGGAGGAGACATTGTTGGATAAGAACAAATCCTGATTACCACTCCTAGAACAGTGATTCAAGTTGTGTGCCCCACCTGTAGTGGGCCAGAAATACATCTTTTATTCTCACAACAAGAAGGGCACTTTTGACAGGGGAAGGAAACAAAAGAAGACTTCTAGAGAAAATTACAAGTACTGAGATTTAACAAGGTGCGGATGAGTGAGTGTGTAACACTCACTAAATTGAACCCCTGGGTCTACAAATATCATCATTTACGTCAAATAATCACCATCAACAGCGGCTGAAATGTCTAACACTGGCTTCAGTCCTTTTCAGAGACTTCAGTCCTTTTTCTTTTCACTGGGGAGTAGAGTTAGGGAGGACAGCAGCTACTAGCTATAGCTGGTACTTTACTTATATGGGGAAAATAATTCAGCTGTAAATTAACTTCCAATTGTGTTGTTCCTTAATCGGGAAAGAGTGAACATTACTCCTCAAAGTGACATGCGATCCAGGAGACAGATTTACAATACTAAATATGCAATCAAAATACTGACATTTTCTTATTCAGATTATATCTCTTCTTCCTCCCCTCCCCCCCGCAAAAGATCTGAAAGTTCATAAACAAATAGTAGATGCACAGGGATAATCCTAAAACAGAGAGCTACTGCCCTCTTCCACTTGCGGCTCATGGTAGGAAGTGAGCAAACCAACCACTGTCTGCACAACAACTTCTGGAAAACAGGGCTCCAACTTGGAATCTATGTTCTAACTTTCCTCTTGCATTCCATTTAAGAGGATAACTCCATTAGAATAACACTTTCATCTTGACTAAATACAAAGAGTTCTAGAAGGCAGACCAAGTAGAGATGCACAATTTTTAAATATCTGGTCCTAGAGGATGCTGTCCATTCAACTTGTTTTATCTTCAAAAAGACAGAGAATAAGAGAAAAAAAAAAAAAAAAGCCCATGTTTTTGGCTATTTAGAAACATTACTCTCGCCCTGTGTAGACTCCTCCTGACTTAAAATTTCCCATTAATTATAAAGATTCATGTCAAAACATGGATAATTTCTGAGATGTCAAATGTTTCAACCAAGTCCTGTATGAGAGTATGTCTTATGCCAGAACCTCACCCAGGTTGACCCCCCCACCCCCACCGCGGTCTGACTAATTTACTACTGAGAACCAGTTGTAAATAGAGGAAAAATGTCACTGTATCCTTTTGGGGAGAAGATCTTTACCTTTTTAAAAATTTACATACAGTTCTCATTATTTTATCAGGGCTTAAGAATATTTCATTTTTGTTAGTTTTAAAGTCTTGTCTGAAAAGATTACTTGAGTTCTTAAAACACTTCTTAGGAATAAAAGGTTAGCGATCAAAAGACTTGAGCAAATGCTGGTGTTCGTGATTTCTTGTTGGTAGCCTAAATCCCATCCTGCTGGCAAACTCCTCTTTACAATTTCTCAAATGATGGGACAGGACTAAATGAACTCTCTACCTTGATTTATGTAGTAACAAATTTCAAATATGGGTTTGAAATACCTTGCTTGTATATACATCTACACATACAAACAAACACCTCCCAAATATTCGAGAGTTAAGGAAAAATCCAATTGGTCAAATTACCTAATCTAGACTATAATAAGATTCATTCACCATTACTTCTACTGCTACAAAGGATACTGTCAAATGAGATTAGCAAGCAATTATCAAACAGTTTGTGTACTCTCTATGAATCTTTAAGTCTGCAAAGACATTTAAATATATACTTGACACTTGAACAACTATAGTAGCCATCTTTGCGGTGATCAAGGACTCTATAGTATCTAAAATGTTCTTAGCCATGCATATTTACATAGGTACTTTTAACTTACTGAACTTTTCATCAGAGTACTAAACACATCTAAATAAAACAGAGGCTGAAAAGTGAAAACTAGCATTGACATTTGAAGAGTCAGCCAGAGACCCAGACGAACTGAGCTTAGAGATATATTCAATTCAGAAAAGGGTATCTGCCTGGATATTCAGACATGGAGCACCTCAGAGCATGTGACTCTTAAAAAAGATGCTCAGTATGAAGAACATGATACCTCTGTGGATTTCAGGGAATAAAATACAAACAGAAAATAAAGAAATATCAAAATAACTGATCTTGCAATATCCTGTAATCACAACTAAGGAGACAAGAAAGGCAGCACAGCACTCTGCTTCTAAGGGAAGGATTTTTGAAGCCATGTTTCCTTTAAGTAAGAGTGACCTCTGGTGACTTTTTAATTGCACCTCAGTGTACTATGTTAAATTATTCTACAATTCTTGTATACTAGCAATTCATTTAGTACTACATTTTTAATTTCTTAGCAAAGTGATAAATGCTTTACCGCAGGACCTAAGGATTTCATGTAAATGCCTCCATTTTAATTAATTCATGGAAATTGTGCCCAAAGCTAAATTAAAATTCTGCCTGAAACACGGGGCAGTATTTTCTTAAAGGAGACTAAGGCTCATTTTCAGGAGTGACTCATATAATATGGCATTAAATGAGCTGATACTAAATGATGACAACACAAACTTATCACAGCCTCGGGGCATGTATGGATGAATGCTGGAAGGGTAACTATTTGTACAAAATGCTTTTCACTTTAGCACAAACTTCCTGGTAAGGGCGGAGTTCCCCAGCCCACCCCACCCCCAGATAAAACTGGATACCCAGCAGCAAGGTCGGTTTCTAACATGCCTACTAGCACTTTCTTGAAATGCATAATAGCTTGCCTTACTCCCTACAACCTGATTTAAAAAAAATTCTTGAGGGGGATGGGGTGTGGATGTAGGACTAAGGGGGCTTTCTTCCAATCCCTCAAGGAAAGAAAAGCCCTATGATGGAGATTTCAATCTGAATAACACTTTGAAAACTTTTTCCGATTTCCAGATTAAAATGCCTTGAGGTCGGCTGAATCAATTTGGCTAGCATCTTTAGATCAGACTCGCATTGCCAGTCCAGAACTGAGAGGTTAATACATCTTCACTGAACCAACAAAATGAGAAACATAGCACATCACAATATACAAGCATGTGCACTTGCAAATGAACCTGAATGGCAGGTTATGTTTTTCCTTTAAGCAAAAGCCTTCTAATTCTGAGGGGTCTATCCTTCTCGTAATTCTGGGGACTAACCAGGTTTGCCGCCTGGGCTCTGCTGCGGAGCCTGCCCGCCGCTGCAGCGCCCGAGTTCTTGGTACCCGATTCCGCAGGGCGCCAACTGCAAACATCTACGCTAATGCAGGACCCGGCCAGGTCGGCCAACCATTTCCTTTCTGACATAAATCCTCCAAAATGTATTCATAGTAAAAAGAAAGAAATGACATATTGGCATGCTCTTCTCTCCTCACCTCCTGCTATCCTCTCTCTCTGGTCTCTCTCCGCCTCAATATTCTCATGCTAATTTTAGGTTTTACTAGAACTTGAGCTTTCTCAATGAATATTCAAAACAACAGCACACAGACAAAATTCAGCTCACAGACAAGTCAAAACAGGCTTTGTGTATTACAGACTTGACAAGTGGAAAAACCATTGTAAACCATCCTATCCAAGCGTTGGGACTTTGCGATGGTTTTTAAATGCCTCATTTTCAGAAGCAGACCAGTGATTCCATTTGTAAAATTCAATTAGTTTTTTTCAAAAACACGAATTCTCAGTTGACAGTATAAGTTTTAAAAGATTTGCTGTACTCACAAGTATTCCCTGCTGCTAATGTACTCCAGGGCTGGGCAGACAAAAGAAAGAGCATCCTGAGACAGGCTCCCGCGGCGGAGTCCGTGTTCACCGGACACCGGTGCTCCCCACCCCAAAACCCAAGGTGTCCAGACAGCTGCTCTGAGCCGGAGTCTGCAAGCTCCCTCCTGCTCGGGGTAGCTAGCGCTCCCTCCTCCGGGCTCGGCGAACCCGCGCAGCCGGCGGGGCGGGAGCCCCAACCTGCAGCCACACCCCCACCCCCACCCCCACCCGCTGCAAGCATCTGCACTTGCAAATGAACCTGAACCCACACACACACACACACACACACTTCCATTGCTCTATTGTTATGTCATTGACATAACTGATGAAAACTAGTTTCCTTCATGTCCATACACACATTGATAGGATTAGGTTCATTTTCCTTGTATTGTCATTACAATATGATGTTATTCCTCAGCTGGAACTAGATTAAAATTTTGCATTTGTATTTTTCATTTCCATGTGGAAAATGAAATCTTATTTTTGCCTGTCAGTCTAAAACCACTTTGAATCGTAAATTGGTCTCCTATGGTAAACCTTTAAGACCTCTTCTTCTTGTTGCTGTAACCTTTTCTACATGGTGGACTTTATTAGTTACATTAATTAAATAACAAATGCCCACCTTATTGAGCTGGGTATGCTTTAATCCACAGGCACAAATCAAAAGAAAGAAATGATTATACCATTAGAGTTAAAAAACAAAAAGCTTTGGTTGATTTGTTTGTAAAGAATGGTTTAAAAGGAACCTAAAGTCGTTTCTTTGTTTGAAGGCTTAAGTAATTGTACCTGCCAGGTAATTGACGAGAGGGAGGCCTCTCACTTACCACCCCCTTTTGTGTGTTTCAATTACTGGGAAGGTTAATGGTGCTGAACAGCTGAGGTATGAAGGCACCTTTCATTATCTTCCCCATCAGAAGTCCCCAGAGCCCGTTCACCTTCCCTCCTGTTTATGGGAAAAGACACAGTGTTCTCTCACAGCCCAGAGTACATGAGAACCAACTTCTCACAGCCTAGCAGATCTTTGCCAACATTTTCTGGAAAATAATTCTGCCCCTTTCAGAGCCAGCGTGCAATGTAATTTGAACTCAAATACCAACATCATTTAGAATGACTGAAATCATACCTTGATCTTGTGACTTGTATAGTCTCATTCTTCTAAATTTTAACTTTAATGATGCTTATTTATTAAGCAAGTACAGAGTATATGGGCAGAATTATTCTTTGAATATTTTATATTGAATGAATTGAAATAATTGGGATGTTAAAGGACTAGGGAATGATAATGAACATGTATGCACTGAAGCATTTACTCTGTACTAGGTAGGTTCTCGTCTGTATCATATCCCTTTAAGACCCCTCCTCTCTGAATATCGTCCTCCATGTTGACTCCATCAGGATTCACTTACCTAGAAACAATAGGTAACCTGTGACCAGGGCAGATGTTCAGGGAAAGGAAAGGAAATTACGGCTCCACCAAACCTCTCTTGCACAAGTACAGATGTGTTTGTATTTAGCCTGAGACAAAAACTTTGTTCCTTTTCCTTCATTATTGTTCCTAACATGCAACAAAGGCAATCGTAGGAAAGGCAGTGTGGCCCTAAATTCCCCCTCAGCTGATCTTTAAGAACTTCAGACATTTTCCAAAGAAGATTTTGATCTAGGGAAGGACATCAAGCTCCAAATTAAGGTGGACTATGTGGGAAAAAGGTCACTGGGATAGGGTTGCCAGGTAAAATACACCATGCCCAGATAAATTTGAATTTCATATAAATATATAGTTTGGGAGACATACAATCAACAAACATAAATCTGGCAACCTAACATTGCACTGCACCGTATAGATGGCAGATGATTTTAAAAAGGAGGGTCATGGGGATATAAGAAAAGAATGTGAAACTCAAGAGTTTTTTCTAGGGTAAGGGTCAACAAATTGGCATGAGGTCCAAATCTGCTTTGTTCCTGTCTAAACAATGTTTCATTGAAACACTGCCACACCCATTCATTAAGTACAGTCCAAGGCTGCTTTCACTCTGCAGTGGCAGCGTTCAGTAGTTGCAGGCCCACAGAGCCTAAATATTTACTATCTGGCCCTTTAACCAAATAATAAAAAATAAAAAGTCCCAGTTAAACTGCTAAAATTACAATTGTCATTCTAAATACTCACTATTTCCCCTCTCTGAGGAAAGGCTTCTTTCCATAGGCATGCCTGATATTATAAAGCTGAAAATATGTAGGCTTTTAAATAAGTCATATTATTCTACTCAATGGATTTAAACATAAGGCAATATTGTCACTTCAAGAAAAATAAAAAGAGCTTTGAGAATTTTTTCCATATGTCCACATTTGTGTTTCACAACTCCAGACCACCTAATGCAAACTTTCATTTCTCAGCAAAATGAAGCGGAGAATATTACAAAAGACTCAGCGATGTCAAATCCAGCCACCAGTTAGATCTTCCAATTTTCAGTACAACATTTCCTGCCAGATGTGGCTCAATGTGCCTTAAAGAAGCAATTGTTTAATTCTCATGTGGAGAACTATTGTTCTGGAAGAATGAGGGCATTATAGGATTAATCTCCAAGTGGTAAGAAGAAAAGCTAGGTTTACAAACTCTGTATGACTCTGTATGTGCCAGTGAGTAGCTGGAAGTAAGCGTTCTACTGGAAGATAGGATTTCGTTCCTCAGGAAACCAACACACTCCTGGGACCCTGGGTTGAAGCCATTTGATGGGTGGATAGCATGAGAAAGGTCTGGCAACCAAAGTCACCCCATGCTGCTGATGCAGACACCTGGCAGAGACAAGATAAAGTTCACACAGTCACTTGAGGCTTTAAAACCTAGTATGCAAACGAAAAGTAGCGAAGAAAATTCTATTTCTAATCTACCAGTGAAAGATGTGCATTTCATTTTCAGATTATGAAAGTATCGAAGGAGAAAGGCTGTGCTGTCATGAGTGACAGTGCCTCGGCCGCCAGGACTCCAATCAGAGGCTCAGTGATAAGTGAGAGTGAGCCCAGACTACTGCCAACGCCATGGCCAAAGACCGAAGAACACACGGGAAGGGGTTTCCTAATTGTGTATGGTAAATAACCCTGCATACAAATCCTCCAAGCCACGATCTGGGTAGTGTATTAGAGCAAAGAAGTAACAAAGAAAACAGGCAGGTTGACATTGAGGAGAGAGGACCAAATCAGTTTCAATAGACTTGAGGCTCTGTGGGCCTAGGGAAGGAGAGGGTATTCTTTCCATTCTTCTACTCTTTTATTTCTTTATACATATCAAACAAATTTTATATCCTAAATCTATTTCAATATATACATTTATTTTGGTCTAATTCTGTAGTTTATTATTTCTGATGATTCTTCCTCTTGCATTTTATGTTTTTATTTTTATTGTGAGCATATGTTTCCTGGAAATGGATCTGTAAGAGCCTAGATGACTATGTTCAACAGGAAGACAAGACATGGAGAGAAAGTGCCAGAAGTAGAGGGAGGGGTAACTGAAAGTCCTGATGGAAGAATGCCAGTGTAGCTAGGTGGTGGTTGTAGTTTAGGGTCAGTTAAAGGAGGGACTAGGAACAGTAAGTGAAGGGAAGGGACCTTTCAAAGAATAAATGTATGCGCGTATGTGTGTGTGTGTGTGTGTGTGTGTGTGTGTGTGATGTGAGGGAAGATTCGAAAATCTTTACCCAGAAAAGCAAGATCATCAGGTAAGTGGTCTTTAGAAAGATTATTCTGGCAGCAGGATAGCAAATGGATCAGAAGGAGGTGAGGTAGAGACAGGAAAATCATGAAGACAACAATAGTAAATGCCAGAGATTTAGAGGGTTTGAATAAGTCAGTGATGGGATGACTGAAGAAAAGGGGACATGAGAAAATTCAAGAGATGGGGCTAAACCTAACCTTTCACAGTCAAACAGTAATGCTCTCTTTCCAAGGATCCACACCAAAGTTTTCATACCCATTCTAAGTGAGATGACATTCCAAAGCATACAAAACATGTTTGACTTGGACACTAACACTCATTTCACTATCATAAATGTCAAACAACCCCTACTGATGGTCAGATACTATATGTCTTAGAAGACTTCATAAAAAACAGCCAGATAACAAGCAGTGTATGTTTCAGGAGCATATTGTCTTGATCTGGGGAGTCCTTTTCAGCTAGTGGAAAAATATATAAAACCGAAAGAAGTCAAAGTTGCTAGTGACAATTTAATCCACATAGCTTAATCTGAAAAGCTTTATTGCTTAGAGAGATATAATATTACGGAAAGCTGAAACATATCAATGTACTGTTAGAGTTTCTAATTCTATGACATAAACTTATTTTTAAATAGTCTTCTTTTGTAATATTGTCTTAATCTTGCAGTATTAGTGATAATACTTTGAATAATGGAAATACCCAGTATAAATGCCTTTCCCTAAAATTCCTTATCTGATTATTCTACCCAAAGTCATGGACCAAAGTCACATTTCTGATTTTACACTTGAGATCAACAGGAGCAACACTAATGGCTAAAATTCACTGAGGACTTACTATGTTCCAGGCATTCTTTATATATATTAATTAATTTAATCTTCATAACAAGTCTATGAGATGGGTTATAATTATTACTTCTATTTTTGGAGACAAGGAAGCTGAGACACAGAAAGGATAAGCAAATCACCCAGGGTCACACAGCTGGCATTCATCAGTGGAAGCAGAAGCCTAATCCAAACATTCCTTTCATAACCACTCCACTCCACTGCCTATCTGAAAGTGTGACTCATTATGTTAGTACATCTTGTTGAATTTTATAGTTTTATGCTGTTTGAAGGAGTGCTGCTGGAATCATCTTCATTTCTACACCTCCACTGGGCCCTTCTATGTAATTCTGAAAATACGAACGATCTTTGTTTGAAAATAGAGGTAGTCTTGAAGTGATAGCATGTGCATTTTGTCATGCCTTTGAGCTAGCTAGTCATAAAACTTCTCAAAGATAGTAACAGGTTTTGTTGACAATAATGGCCAGCCATAAACAGACTCAGAAATTCCTCACCCTAGACCAGGGGGTCAAGTCTGCAAGCACAATGGGAGCTTCCACTTGATGTTGCAGGTTACTGGACACAGAGTCCGTGGTTCTCACTCCCAGAGGCAGCTGTGACCCAAATGAATTTAGCCTCATGGGTGTCAAGGAGACACCTGGGCACCTACACTGAAGTGCAATGGCCACCTGTGCACCTGCAGGCCCTCTGCCCTGATGTGCAGTGAGCCTTTCCCACCTGGATTAGATGCTGCTTCCAGTATCAGGTAGACACTGTGAACCAGGCTTGTGGAGAAGGCCAATTACACACTGCCCGCAGGCACCTCTGTTTCAGGCTCCTCCTGAATATGGAGCCTTGCTGAGATCAGACTTGATCAAGATCTCCCTAGATAACAGTCATCTTGCCTAATAATACCTGCCAGAAGGCCTCCTCTTTGCTGCTTGTTGGTCTTTGGTAGTTCCCCTGACACCTGGCCTTTTCAAGCTCTCCCTCAGGGCTTCCCAGCAACTTTTAGAACAGGCACCATGCTTTTTATCAAAGCCTTGGGTCAGAAGTTATGTCAGGCATTTTCCTACTGGAAGAAAACAAAACACTCAAAATCAGCCAATGGATCCTTCCATGAACAAATCAGTTGGCTAGTAGAGAGCTCAGGGATAGTCACATAAAAATGCATTTGTATTAGGCCACCTAAAAAATGATGATAAAATACACAGGGGGATTCTGCAGATAGTCTATATACTTTCAAGGTAGCATATTTAAAATATATTCATTTCTCCATTTCTTTGGTACTTACTGAGTACCATCAGCAAAGCACTGCAGGAACAAAGAAGCGTGATTCTGTTTTCAGGAAGTTTAAAATCTGATGAAGGAGGGAGACGTGTAACCAAGCATCTGTTCTATGAAGCCAGTAAGAGCCTGAAAGCTAGTGCTTTTCATAATAGATGTTAAACTAATTACCTAAATGGATTGTGCATTTTGCTTTCTTGTCAAAGTGATGCAGTCAAAGCACCTGGTCAAGGATCAAGTTGCAATCACTTCCTGGCTCCACCACTGGTCATGAGGGCCAACCTTTCCTGTCACAGTAGCTGGATAAGAGCAGTCACAACACAGACAAAACTGTGGAAGTCAGATCTGGGGATCTTGCTGGTTGTTTGGGGAAAGAGAATCATTCACCTTTTTACTTAGCCAACAAATATGTATTGAGAACCCACTGTCTTCCAGGACCATCCCTGGGCTCTGGGGATTAGGAAGTAGGAATAACAACAAAAAAGAAAGAGGAAGTCTCTGCTTTCTTGGAGCTTGAGTTGAGGGAATAAACAAATAAATACATGCTTAGTGCTTCAGGGTAATAAGGACCAAAGTCCAAATAGAGGAAAGCATTCTCTCTACCACTGTGATTAGGAAGGTCGACCTTGGACATGGAGCTACCAAGCAGATTCCTGCCTGAGCATCAAGCTGACACTGGGAAGACAGAGCGGAAACATGAAGACAGGCTGATCCTGATGGCACAGCCTCATCTGGATCTAACCTCGCCTGAAATGCAATGATGTGAACCAACAATTCCCCGTTGTGTTGAAGTCACTTGTCAATACCCCAGTCCTTCACACTCCCATTTCTTATTACTCCACATAGAATCAAACAACCATTGAGTCCTGAAAGTGTTCTTTGTGTGCAGTGTCACCTTTTCATTCTCACTGCCATCCTCCCACTTCAGTCCCTCTTACACCTGGGAAATGGAATAACAGTGGAAGACCTCAGGGGGATGGATCCCACAGGAAGTAGTGAAGGAGGAAGGACACCTCTTTGGCTGGCCAAATCCACGCAAGTCAACCCAGAAGTCATTCGGCATCACCTCCATCTAAGAAAATGGAAGAAGATGCTCATGAAGGCTCTGGGCATGCTGATGCTGGGGGTTGGGAAGGAGGCCTTGGGAGGGTGGGGAAGCCAGTCTCATCCCTAGGGAATTGGGATGGTGATTAAGATACAACATATGTCCTTTTCATGCTCAAATGCGCAATAGCCTGCAGGATGTATCTCCCCACTCCTGCTTCACCTTGCAGCAATATTCATGAGGAAAAGGAACTTTCCCTAGGCAAACATGCAGCCTATCTTCCAACGAATGAATCCTATCACTTAGAAGAAGAACAAGTGAAATCAGTCCATAGCGATGCAAGTCTCCCAAAGATCAGGTTGTCAGGTTTCTTAAACTAGATCAGTAGTTCATCATGACAAAAGAATAGTAAATAATTATGATCCAAAATTTATTCTTCTAAACTGGAAAATCAATATTATGTTTGTTAACCTTGTACCATAGTTCAAAATAGGTCATTTGACTTACCTCTAATAGGGAATTGACTCTGAGATCTGTCAATTCTACTGTGTTCTATGCCAGAAAAAATATTTTTCAGAAATGTTCCTTGTCACTTTAAGAAAGCAAAGAGTAATTTGGCGTTTGCTCCCTTAAACTCTCTTATACATACCTTAACTAAACTCTAGTCAACATATCCTCTTTCAGTCCCCCAATTTTTTTAACCCCTCGCAATGACAGCATGGTTCACACCATAGAAAAGGATGTGCTCTGAAATGTCAAGGCTCACAGGTTTTCTTATCAGAACTTCCGTGAATCGAGACTTCCCTGGTGGAGTTGTGGTTAAGAGTCCGCCTGCCAATACAGGGAACACGGGTTCGATCCCTAGTCCAGGAAGATCCCACATGCCGCGGAGCAACTAAGCCCACGCACCGCAGCTACTGAAGCCCTTGCGCCTAGAGCCCATGCTCCGAAACAAGAGAAGGCACCTCAATGAGAAGTCCGCGCACCACAACAAAGAGTAACCCACGCTGGTCGCAACTAGAGAAAGCCCGTAGCCTCAGTGCCGCAATGAAGACCCAACACAGCCAAAAATTAATTAATTAAAAAAAGAAAACTTCCATGAGTTAACACAACGTTGCAGAGAAGCCTAAGAATCCCAGACACACAGCAGCTAGCCAGCTTGATGACATTACACAGCCATATTTTTCTTTTTTTTTATGTTGTATTATTATACTTTTAGTGTATAGCAATGTCCTTATTCTCAAGTTTCTAATCATCAAAGACACAGCAAACGTAAAGCTATATGACAAATCCTTAATTTTGATCATCTCCAAACATTTGAACAGATGTCTATAGAAACATATTATTGTTCTTACATCAGCCAAATCTGAGACATTAAAATACTTAACAGTTCTTAAAATATTTGCTTCCATAATAGAAGTTTATATTAAAATTACTTTCTTTGACCTGAATCAAATTACTGAATTATTTTCGCATGCTAATCAGATTCCCTTTATTATCTCTACTCGCCTTTAAATCAAAATCCTACCAGCCATTCCTTAGAACTGTATTAACAGGAACCAGGACCTGGGAAGGCCTCAGAGGCAGGTGAAGTGCTGCTGGTTCTAACGGTGGCTGCACAGCAATATCCTAGAACACAAAACACCTCCGACCCGTGAAGGCAATCGTTTCAACTGGGGTTCAACTGGGTCAGGGCAGATGGCTTTGTATTTCCTGATTGCTCACATGCTCAGAAATCCAAAGTGGAGAATATCCGTTCTGCATGGTAACAAGTAAGAAATAGCTCAACCCCACGTAACTGGATTGTCACCTAATCCAATCTGTGCCTCTCTTACAGCTATTGACAGTGGTTTTTAATTCCTTCCGCAGGTCTCTCTACCCAACCAGCCTCCCTTAAGACACACAAACATACGTACACACACATGGTTCATTCTGCCACTTCTCCCACCAATTCACCACTCCGAGGAAGAGTGTATTTAGCTTCACTTTAGCAAGCTCTTTGGCTGCCTGAGGATTTATAAATGTTAAAATAAAAACTAATTACAACCTTGACAACTGCAGGTGGCACCTGGTCTTATGTCTCAAGGCAGCAGGTCGCTCCTGCATCATCCAAGCAGCAATGTCACTGCTTGCTCCTAAGATCCAGAGAAACCCTCTGTTGGGTCTCGAACACCCCAAGTAATGAGATGCTACTGAAACGAGCATGTGGGGACCCTAGGTCTACGCCACAGCGTTAAGTGGCTTCTGAGGTTATCGAAACTGCCACTGATTCCAAACAAGGTTCACCAGCCCCTTCCTCCCACAGTGGTCCAGGGAACACGTGGCATACAAATTCCTTCTCCACAGGTGACAGCCACTAAGGCCAGAGATGGAACCACAGGTGATACAACTTAGGAACCCATCAATTTAAATATCTGATACACCATTTACCATAGCCCTAAAATGACTCTTCCGAAAGGATCATATTTGCCTGTTTAAAAAACAAACTTTTTTCAAGTTTCTCTCCATGAGTTAGCTATCACTAGCACATCCTCCATGAGTATCTTTTCCTGATGTACTACCGAGTAAAAACTTAATAAAAGCCATAGCCTAGATAAAATATATCATTTTTTCATTTGTGATTAACAGCCTTGGAGGGAGGTTTTTTTTTTTAAACTGGTCCATTAAACGGGCATATATTTAAATAAAAATTATACAGTTTCCAACTTTAAACTACTCAAAATTTCAAGTACTTTATGTTTCAATTCTATTTCAAATCAGTACACTGAAAATACCCATTACCTGGAAACTAAGGAGAATATTTTTATTTTTTATGGCGAGCCAGACTCCCTATATTATTATTGAAAAGTAAAGTTTCTAATGAACCAGAAAGGAAATTTATTGTAAAGCAACACTCAAACTAAGCACATGTATTATCACACAAGGTTATGTGTACACCTACCAGACATGTGCAATCTCTATGTCAGAGCATTATTTTCAAAAACTTAAAAACACAACACGTACAAATACAGAACAAATGCATGCCAAAGAATCATAAACTCATTAATGACTAATCCAGTAAAAGAGCATTTTGAGAAGCTAGGAATTTACAGGCATTTATAGAAGAACATTAGAATGAGATTGCTAGGTTACAAAAAAACTGATCAGTGTCCTACAGGGCAATACAACCTTTGTAGTTACCATATGTACCTGAAAAAAAAAAAAAAAAAGAAATCATCAATTTCAGCGTCTAAACTCCAGTCAAATGGTAAATGACCAAGTCAGACATGGGTGCATTCTTCTAGGTAAGTAAACAATCATGTGGGCCTATTAAACAATGTTCCTGCATAATGTCAAAAGGTCACTCTATCATACCCTCTCTTTTTTTAACTTTTTATTTTACATTGGAGTATAGTTGATTTACAATGTTGTGTTAGTTTTTACAGTATTTACAAGTTGTGTATAACTTTAATCAGCACACAGATTTTAACCTTATGCCATAGAACTCAAACTGGACAAAACAAGTATGATATTTTGAAGGAACGTATTACATATGGTTTCCTGCCTCTCAGAAATAGGTAGACATAAATAATTCAGTTTTTTAAAGTTATTCAATATGATGCAACAGAGCCTCTAGCAATCAGCACCGCAACGGGCCCCAGGTAGGCAGATTGAGTGGGGACACTTTGGAAGTTTCTCTGAAGAACTTTGTATGTTGAAGCCAAGCCTTTAAAGGCTCTGAAAAGTTAAGTGGGGAGAAGATCCAGAGGTTAATTTCATATTTGTTTTTCAGGATTAGAATTAGAATTGCAGGTAAACCCTGGATCTATTCATTCCAAACTGTCTGAACTCTTTTATACTTTTATAAGTATACTTTTATATTCAAATTCTGATTTTGATTTAAAGGGAAAAATTCAAATTCAAATTTGCTCAGTTAATTGAGATTTTTGTCAGTGAATATGTCCTTTATTTAGTACTCTTGAATGATTTGGGGTTTTTTTCCCAAATCAACTCAAAGGAGCAGACATTCTTGAGCTCCAGTCTTCTCCCCAGAACAGGCTTTCAGGCATGGGAGGGTCACTGATAATGTGTCTTTAGGGTCATTTTGTTTGTTTGTTTGCTTAAAGAGTCTCCCCCAGTTGCATAAGCTTCAGGACCCTCACAGCTCTAGCCTTGCCTGTCACTCTGGGTTGATAGTCACATGCACTTTGTAAGTTTTTTTGGAGAAAAAAATGTTGTTGTTTTCCCGAAGTTTTCAAAAATATTCTGACCTCAGTATTTCTGGGAAGTTTATTCAAATATGATTTTTTTTAAAAAAACGGTCCGTTTACCAATTTGTGGAAGACTCTTTCCAACAAGTCCAAGCTCCAGTGCTTACTAAATACCTCCCTCCATAGTCTATGCTCATTTTCCCCAACATGTTTCACCGAATCACGAATGGATTCCCCACTCACCTGCTCCCGGGGCACATCTCCTGATAGGCTCCCTCCCTACACCAAGGAACATAGTACATATGGTCTCATGCCTTTCAGAAATAGGTAGACATAAGTAATTCAATCTAAGTATCAACCAAAATACTGACATTTTCTTATTCAGATTATCTCTCTTCTTCCTCCCCAAAGATCTGAAAATTCATAAAGAAACAGTAGATTCACAGGGATAATCCTGATTAACTTGGGGGATTCGACTCACTCTAGAAAACCACTAAGCACACTATTGAGACAAAAAGAAGCCTGCACCAATTAAAACAGTAGCAGGATTTTAGTCCATATTACCCAAGGTCAAAACTTCTGTATGGACTGTATTGTCTTAGCACACATGGCATTACTTGAGATTGACTGTGCTCACATAGCAATAGAATATGTTGATGACACTTAGCAAATAATTACAAAGAATCTGTGCCCACTGAAATGACAGGAGTTCTGACAAACAATACCCTTGAGAAGAGACATTTGATAAACACACTATTAGACATTCACTTAAATCAATTCTAACGATTTTATACTTCTTAGCAGTTGTAGCATTATCTTCAGTTCCTCCAGTCTGCAATTCATGTATTTTTATACCAAATTCTTAAGGTTAATCATGTTATTGGGCTAGGATAATTTATACAACAAGTGTCTCACTATTATACTGTGTTATGTTATTTTTCTTTTAAAAGAATAATATTGTGTGATAATATCTATTAGAGGATCATATTAATAAACTTTCATGAAAGATGATACAATAACACTTCAGCACATAAGGAGCCATTGCTCCAGTGAAGAAAGGATTCAAATCTGATACAAATCTTCAAATTGAGGTGCTAATATATTTGCCTAGATCAAGCACTAGGTATTATTACATGAAGAGCACATGTTTGTCTCCCATGCTGGCCAACAAAATGGGCTTGATCTGCTCCCCCAACCAAGGGCAGAGACCTCTCATACACATGCAGGACATAACAGGGAGGAGACATTGTTGGATAAGAACAAATCCTGATTACCACTCCTAGAACAGTGATTCAAGTTGTGTGCCCCACCTGTAGTGGGCCAGAAATACATCTTTTATTCTCACAACAAGAAGGGCACTTTTGACAGGGGAAGGAAACAAAAGAAGACTTCTAGAGAAAATTACAAGTACTGAGATTTAACAAGGTGCGGATGAGTGAGTGTGTAACACTCACTAAATTGAACCCCTGGGTCTACAAATATCATCATTTACGTCAAATAATCACCATCAACAGCGGCTGAAATGTCTAACACTGGCTTCAGTCCTTTTCAGAGACTTCAGTCCTTTTTCTTTTCACTGGGGAGTAGAGTTAGGGAGGACAGCAGCTACTAGCTATAGCTGGTACTTTACTTATATGGGGAAAATAATTCAGCTGTAAATTAACTTCCAATTGTGTTGTTCCTTAATCGGGAAAGAGTGAACATTACTCCTCAAAGTGACATGCGATCCAGGAGACAGATTTACAATACTAAATATGCAATCAAAATACTGACATTTTCTTATTCAGATTATATCTCTTCTTCCTCCCCTCCCCCCCGCAAAAGATCTGAAAGTTCATAAACAAATAGTAGATGCACAGGGATAATCCTAAAACAGAGAGCTACTGCCCTCTTCCACTTGCGGCTCATGGTAGGAAGTGAGCAAACCAACCACTGTCTGCACAACAACTTCTGGAAAACAGGGCTCCAACTTGGAATCTATGTTCTAACTTTCCTCTTGCATTCCATTTAAGAGGATAACTCCATTAGAATAACACTTTCATCTTGACTAAATACAAAGAGTTCTAGAAGGCAGACCAAGTAGAGATGCACAATTTTTAAATATCTGGTCCTAGAGGATGCTGTCCATTCAACTTGTTTTATCTTCAAAAAGACAGAGAATAAGAGAAAAAAAAAAAAAAAGCCCATGTTTTTGGCTATTTAGAAACATTACTCTCGCCCTGTGTAGACTCCTCCTGACTTAAAATTTCCCATTAATTATAAAGATTCATGTCAAAACATGGATAATTTCTGAGATGTCAAATGTTTCAACCAAGTCCTGTATGAGAGTATGTCTTATGCCAGAACCTCACCCAGGTTGACCCCCCCACCCCCACCGCGGTCTGACTAATTTACTACTGAGAACCAGTTGTAAATAGAGGAAAAATGTCACTGTATCCTTTTGGGGAGATCTTTACCTTTTTAAAAATTTACATACAGTTCTCATTATTTTATCAGGGCTTAAGAATATTTCATTTTTGTTAGTTTTAAAGTCTTGTCTGAAAAGATTACTTGAGTTCTTAAAACACTTCTTAGGAATAAAAGGTTAGCGATCAAAAGACTTGAGCAAATGCTGGTGTTCGTGATTTCTTGTTGGTAGCCTAAATCCCATCCTGCTGGCAAACTCCTCTTTACAATTTCTCAAATGATGGGACAGGACTAAATGAACTCTCTACCTTGATTTATGTAGTAACAAATTTCAAATATGGGTTTGAAATACCTTGCTTGTATATACATCTACACATACAAACAAACACCTCCCAAATATTCGAGAGTTAAGGAAAAATCCAATTGGTCAAAATACCTAATCTAGACTATAATAAGATTCATTCACCATTACTTCTACTGCTACAAAGGATACTGTCAAATGAGATTAGCAAGCAATTATCAAACAGTTTGTGTACTCTCTATGAATCTTTAAGTCTGCAAAGACATTTAAATATATACTTGACACTTGAACAACTATAGTAGCCATCTTTGCGGTGATCAAGGACTCTATAGTATCTAAAATGTTCTTAGCCATGCATATTTACATAGGTACTTTTAACTTACTGAACTTTTCATCAGAGTACTAAACACATCTAAATAAAACAGAGGCTGAAAAGTGAAAACTAGCATTGACATTTGAAGAGTCAGCCAGAGACCCAGACGAACTGAGCTTAGAGATATATTCAATTCAGAAAGGGCTATCTGCCTGGATATTCAGACATGGAGCACCTCAGAGCATGTGACTCTTAAAAAAGATGCTCAGTATGAAGAACATGATACCTCTGTGGATTTCAGGGAATAAAATACAAACAGAAAATAAAGAAATATCAAAATAACTGATCTTGCAATATCCTGTAATCACAACTAAGGAGACAAGAAAGGCAGCACAGCACTCTGCTTCTCTTCTAAGGGAAGGATTTTTGAAGCCATGTTTCCTTTAAGTAAGAGTGACCTCTGGTGACTTTTTAATTGCACCTCAGTGTACTATGTTAAATTATTCTACAATTCTTGTATACTAGCAAATCATTTAGTACTACATTTTTAATTTCTTAGCAAAGTGATAAATGCTTTACTGCACGACCTAAGGATTTCATGTAAATGCCCCCATTGTCATTAATTCATGGAAATTGTGCCCAAAGCTAAATTAAAATTCTGTCTGAAACACGGGGCAGTATTTTCTTAAAGGAGACTAAGGCTCGTTTTCAGGAGTGGCTCATATAATATGGCATTAAATGAGGTGATACTAAATGATGACAACACAAACTTATCACAGCCTCGGGGCATATATGGATGAATGCTGGAAGGGTAACTATTTGTACAAAATGCTTTTCACTTTAGCACAAACTTCCCGGTAAGGGCGGAGTTCCCCAGCCCACCGCACCCCCAGATAAAACTGGATACCCAGCAGCAAGGTCGGTTTCTAACATGCCTACTAGCACTTTCTTGAAATGCATAATAGCTTGCCTTACTCCCTACAACCTGATTTTAAAAAAATTCTTGAGGGGGATGGGGTGTGGATGTAGGACTAAGGGGGCTTTCTTCCAATCCCTCAAGGAAAGAAAAGCCCTATGATGGAGATTTCAATCTGAATAACACTTTGAAAACTTTTTCCGATTTCCAGATTAAAATGCCTTGAGGTCGGCTGAATCAATTTGGCTAGCATCTTTAGATCAGACTCGCATTGCCAGTCCAGAACTGAGAGGTTAATACATCTTCACTGAACCAACAAAATGAGAAACACAGCACATCACAATATACAAGCATGTGCACTTGCAAATGAACCTGAATGGCAGGTTATGTTTTCCCTTTAAGCAAAAGCCTTCTAATTCTGAGGGGTCTATCCTTCTCGTAATTCTGGGGACTAACCAGGTTTGCCGCCTGGGCTCTGCTGCGGAGCCTGCCCGCCGCTGCAGCGCCCGAGTTCTTGGTACCCGATTCCGCAGGGCGCCAGCTGCAAACATCTACGCTAATGCAGGACCCGGCCAGGTCGGCCAACCATTTCCTTTCTGACATAAATCCTCCAAAATGTAGTCATAGTAAAAAGAAAGAAATGACATATTGGCATGCTCTTCTCTCCTCATCTCCTGCTATCCTCTATCTCTGGTCTCTCTCCGCCTCAATATTCTCATGCTAATTTTAGGTTTTACTAGAACTTGAGCTTTCTCAATGAATATTCAAAACAACAGCACACAGACAAAATTCAGCTCACAGACAAGTCAAAACAGGCTTTGTGTATTACAGACTTGACAAGTGGAAAAACCCTTGTAAACCATCCTATCCAAGCGTGGGGACTTTGCGATGGTTTTTAAATGCCTCATTTTCAGAAGCAGACCAGTGATTCCATTTGTAAAATTCAATTAGTTTTTTTCAAAAACACGAATTCTCAGTTGACAGTATAAGTTTTAAAAGATTTGCTGTACTCACAAGTATTCCCTGCTGCTAATGTACTCCAGGGCTGGGCAGACAAAAGAAAGAGCATCCTGAGACAGGCTCCCGCGGCGGAGTCCGTGTTCACAGTCGCCGGCGCTCCCCACCCCAAAACCCAAGGTGTCCAGACAGCTGCTCTGAGCCAGAGTCTGCAAGCTCCCTCCCGCTCGGGGTAGCTAGCGCTCCCTCCTCCGGGCTCGGCGAACCCGCGCAGCCGGCGGGGCGGGAGCCCCAACCTGCAGCCACACCCCCACCCCCACCCCCACCCGCTGCAAGCATCTGCACTTGCAAATGAACCTGAACCCACCCACACACACACACTTCCATTGCTCTATTGTTATGTCATTGACATAACTGATGAAAACTAGTTTCCTTCATGTCCATACACACATTGATAGGATTAGGTTCATTTTCCTTGTATTGTCATTGCAATATGATGTTATTCCTCAGCTGGAACTAGATTAAAATTTTGCATTTGTATTTTTCATTTCCATGTGGAAAATGAAATCTTTTTTTTGCCTGTCAGTCTAAAACCACTTTGAATCGTAAATTGGTCTCCCATGGTAAACCTTTAAGACCTCTTTTTTTTGTTGCTGTAACCTTTTCTACATGGTGGACTTTATTAGTTACATTAATTAAATAACAAATGCCCACCTTATTGAGCTGGGTATGCTTTAATCCACAGGCACAAATCAAAAGAAAGAAATGATTATACCATTAGAGTTAAAAAACAAAAAGCTTTGGTTGATTTGTTTGTAAAGAATGGTTTAAAAGGAACCTAAAGTCGTTTCTTTGTTTGAAGGCTTAAGTAATTGTACCTGCCAGGTAATTGACGAGAGGGAGGCCTCTCACTTACCACCCCCTTTTGTGTGTTTCAATTACTGGGAAGGTTAATGGTGCTGAACAGCTGAGGTATGAAGGCACCTTTCATTATCTTCCCCATCAGAAGTCCCCAGAGCCCGTTCACCTTCCCTCCTGTTTATGGGAAAAGACACAGTGTTCTCTCACAGCCCAGAGTACATGAGAACCAACTTCTCACAGCCTAGCAGATCTTTGCCAACATTTTCTGGAAAATAATTCTGCCCCTTTCAGAGCCAGCGTGCAATGTAATTTGAACTCAAATACCAACATCATTTAGAATGACTGAAATCATACCTTGATCTTGTGACTTGTATAGTCTCATTCTTCTAAATTTTAACTTTAATGATGCTTATTTATTAAGCAAGTACAGAGTATATGGGCAGAATTATTCTTTGAATATTTTATATTGAATGAATTGAAATAATTGGGATGTTAAAGGACTAGGGAATGATAATGAACATGTATGCACTGAAGCATTTACTCTGTACTAGGTAGGTTCTCTTCTGTATCATATCCCTTTAAGACCCCTCCTCTCTGAATATCGTCCTCCATGTTGACTCCATCAGGATTCACTTACCTAGAAACAATAGGTAACCTGTGACCAGGGCAGATGTTCAGGGAATGGAAAGGAAATTACGGCTCCACCAAACCTCTCTTGCACAAGTACAGATGTGCTTGTATTTAGCCTGAGACAAAAACTTTGTTCCTTTTCCTTCATTATTGTTCCTAACATGCAACAAAGGCAATCGTAGGAAAGGCAGTGTGGCCCTAAATTCCCCCTCAGCTGATCTTTAAGAACTTCAGACATTTTCCAAAGAAGATTTTGATCTAGGGAAGGACATCAAGCTCCAAATTAAGGTGGACTATGTGGGAAAAAGGTCACTGGGATAGGGTTGCCAGGTAAAATACACCATGCCCAGATAAATTTGAATTTCATATAAATATATAGTTTGGGAGACATACAATCAACAAACATAAATCTGGCAACCTAACATTGCACTGCACCGTATAGATAGATGGCAGATGATTTTAAAAAGGAGGGTCATGGGGATATAAGAAAAGAATGTGAAACTCAGAGTTTTTTCTAGGGTAAGGGTCAACAAATTGGCATGAGGTCCAAATCTGCTTTGTTCCTGTCTAAACAATGTTTCATTGAAACACTGCCACACCCATTCAATTAAGTACAGTCCAGGGCTGCTTTCACTCTGCAGTGGCAGCGTTCAGTAGTTCCAGGCCCACAGAGCCTAAATATTTACTATCTGGCCCTTTAACCAAATAATAAAAAACAAAAAGTCCCAGTTAAACTGCTAAAATTACAATTGTCATTCTAAATACTCACTATTTCCCCTCTCTGAGGAAAGGCTTCTTTCCATAGGCATGCCTGATATTATAAAGCTGAAAATATGTAGGCTTTTAAATAAGTCATATTATTCTACTCAATGGATTTAAACATAAGGCAATATTGTCACTTCAAGAAAATTAAAAAGAGCTTTGAGAATTTTTTCCATATGTCCACATTTGTGTTTCACAACTCCAGACCACCTAATGCAAACTTTCATTTCTCAGCAAAATGAAGCGGAGAATATTACAAAAGACTCAGCGATGTCAAATCCAGCCACCAGTTAGATCTTCCAATTTTCAGTACAACATTTCCTGCCAGATGTGGCTCAATGTGGCTTAAAGAAGCAATTGTTTAATTCTCAGGTGGAGAACTATTGTTCTGGAAGAATGAGGGCATTATAGGATTAATCTCCAAGTGGTAAGAAGAAAAGCTAGGTTTACAAACTCTGTATGACTCTGTATGTGCCAGTGAGTAGCTGGAAGTAAGCGTTCTACTGGAAGATAGGATTTTGTTCCTCAGGAAACCAACACACTCCTGGGACCCTGGGTGGAAGCCATTTGATGGGTGGACAGCATGAGAACGGTCTGGCAACCAAAGTCACCCCATGCTGCTGATGCAGACAGCTGGCAGAGACAAGATACAAGTTCACACAGTCACTTGAGGCTTTAAAACCTAGTCTGCCACCGAAAAGTAGAGAAGAAAATTCCATTTCTAATCTACCAGTGAAAGATGTGCATTTCATTTTCAGATTATGAAAGTATCAAAGGAGAAAGGCTGTGCTGTCATGAGTGACAGTGCCTTGGCCGCCAGGACTCCAATCAGAGGCTCAGTGATAAGTGAGAGTGAGCCCAGACTACTGCCAATGCCATGGCCAGAGACCGAAGAACACACGGGGAGGGGTTTCCTAATTGTGTATGGTAAATAACCCTGCATACAAATCCTCCAAGCCACGATCTGGGTAGTGTATTAGAGCAAAGAAGTAACAAAGAAAACAGGCAGGTTGACATTGAGGAGAGAGGACCAAATCAGTTTCAATTGACTTGAGGCTCTGTGGACCTAGGGAAGGAGAGGGTACAGAGCCCCAACAGGATAGGTGACAAGGAAGGCGTTGGAGCTCTGCTCCTCACCAGAGCTCTCTAAATCTCAGTATCCACATTTTAAAAAAAATTTATTTATGTTTATTTGTTTTATTTTTGGTTGCCTTGGGCTCGTGGGCTTTCTCTAGCTGCGGCAAGCGGGAGCTACCCTTTCTTGCGGTGCGCAGGCTTCTCATTGCGGTGGCTTCTCTTGTTGCAGAGCACGGGATCTAGGCGGGGCCTTCAGTAGTTGTAGCTTGCAGGCTTAGCTGCTCCGCAGCATGTGAGATCTTCCCAGACCAGGGCTCGAACCCGTGTCCCCTGCATTGGCAAGCGGATTCTTAACCACTGCGCCACCAGGGAAGCCCTCAGTATCCACAGTTTTAATATGAGAATAAAATCACGTGTATTTTATAAAAACACTTCCTAGAAAATGGTCACGGCTAGAAATATCATGAGACTTCAATAAATGGCTTATATTTATAATTACTAACAGAAATAAATACAAGAATCTAATAAGAATATGTTTTATAACCTAATGCATTTTGGATCACTCATTTCTATCCCAAAGATTTAATCTATACCATCGTGGTCTCTAAGCCGTAGTTTATATTATATTTGCCACGAGTTGCTGTGACCAAATGTTACTGTTTTTAGTCCTATAGTTCCTGTAGTTTCTTGTTGCAGTGTTACAAACTAATGTTTCCCAAAAGTAATTTTTGTATGAATAAATAAATAAAAGTGAGAAGCACTCCTATGAAGCCCTTATTAAATATTAAAGGATAAACAGTTCTAATTTAAAAATAAAAGAATTATAATTTTAAGTGCAAATTTGACTAATTGTGCTTTTCAAAACTACTGTCAAATATTTTTCACAACAGTAAGTCTTAAGTTATGATAAAAAAATTCCTTGTGAAATCACACCTGACAAAATGAACCCTAATAAAGTATAATATCTCCTATCTAAACACATTCTTAAATAATGATTTCAATTTAAAATAAAGAAATTATCAGATTGGGTTGGAATTTGTCAGTTGGTTCTCTCTCCATGAAGCACCGCTAAGTTTTTTAAACCTCCATCAGCGAGTGAGAACACCACCTTGGCAGAATCTTAGCAGTTATCAGAAGCAGGAGTTGTGGGAACATATTGACAAGATTAGGGGTCTGAACTCCAATGGTTTAAGGTGGATTTTCAAGATGGGAATCTGACTGGGTTTGAGCAAAACTCATGACATAATAGTTTTGCTTTTGTGCTACAAAGGCAACTCAGTAGAGAAAAGATCGTCTGTGCAACAAATAGTCCTGGAGCAATTTGATCCTTGTGTAAACAAAAAATCAATTTTCATTCATATCTCACACTTTATACAAAAGTTAGCTCAAAATGGATTGTAGACCTAATTGTAAAACCTAAAATTATACAACTTTTACAAGAAAACATAGGAGAAAATCTTTGTGACCTTGGGTTAGGCAAATATTTCTTTGATATGACACTAAAATCACAATACATAAAAGAAAAAAATCAATCAACTGGACTTCATCATGATAAAAATGTCTGCTCTTTGAAAAAAGCATTCACAGTGAAGAAAATCGAAATAGGAGCCATGGACTGGAGAAAATACTTGTAAGTAACATATTTGATAAAGAACTTGTATCTATAAAGAACATATAAAGAACTCTTAAAACCCAATAATAAGATTTGAACAAACCAAGAAGAGATTGAATTAGTGATCAAAAATATCCCAACAAAAGAGTCCAGAACCAGATGACTTCACTGGTAAATTCTACCAAACATTCAAAGAAGAATTAATACCAATCCTTTTCAAAATTTTCCAAAAAATGAAGTGGAAACACTTTGAAACTCAGTTGAGGAGGCCAGCATTACCCTGATACCAAAACCAGAAAAGGACGCCAAAAAAATAAAATCAATAAATGGCTCATATAATGACTAATAAAAATAAATACAAGAATCTAATAAGAACATGTTTTATAACCTAATCATTTTGGATCACCTATTTCTTTCCCAAAGATTTAATCCCTGATGAACAGTAAATATAGATGCAAAAATCCTCAACAAGACATTAGCAAACAAGATTCTACAGTAATTAATAGAATCACATACCTGAGCAACTGGGATTTATTCTAGGGATGCAAGGATTGTTCAATATCCACAAATCAATCAATGTGACACACTGCATTAACAAAATGAACAAAACATTCTAAAATTTGTATGGAATCACAAAAGACCCCAAATAGCCAAACCAGTCTTGAGATAGACGAACAAAGCTGGAGGCATCATGCTCCTTGATTTCAAATTATATTATAAAGCTATAGTAATCAAAACTATGATATACATTGGTATAAAAAAAAGATACATTGATTAATGGAACAAAATAGAGAGACCAGGAATAAACCCACATGTATATGGTAAATTAATTTGTAACAAAGGAGCCAAGAATATACAATGGGGAAAGGACAGTCTTTTTAATAAATGGTGCTGGGGAAACTGGACAACTACACGTAAAAGAATAAAACAAGACCAGTGTCTTCCGCCATACACAGAAATTAACACAAAATAGATGAAAGACTTGAATGGAAGCCCTGAAACCAGGTTTACATAAAACTCCCAGATGAAAACATAAAAAAAATCCTCCTTCACAAGGATCTTGGCAATGATTTTTTTGGATATGACACCTAAAGCACAAGCAACAAAATAAAAAACAAACAAGTGAGTCTATATCAAATTAAAAAGCTTCTGAGCACCAAAGGAAATAATAAACAAAATGAAAAGGCAACCTATGGAATGGGAAAAACTATTTGTGAACCACATATTTGATTAGGAGTTAATATCCAAAATTTGTAAGGAACTCATGCAACTGAATAGCAGAAAAGTCAAATAATCCAATTAAAAAATGAACAAAGAATCTGAAAAGACATTTTTCCAAAGAAGGTATTCAAATGGCCAACAGGTAGCACATAAAAGATGCTCAATATCACTAATTACTAGGAAATGGGAATCAAAACCACAAGGAGATATCACTTTACACCTGTTAGTATGGCTATCACCAAAAACAGAAGAGATAAGCATTGGCAAGAACGTGGAATAAAGGGAAACCCTCTGCACTCTTGGTGGGAAAGTAAATTGGTATAGCCATTGTGAAAAGCAGTATGAGGTTACTCAAAAAATTAAAACTGGAACTCTCATGGGATCCAGCAATTCCACTTCTGGGTTTTTAGACAAAGAAAATAAAAACAATAACTCGAAAAGATATATGCACCCCCATGTTCATTGCAGCATTATTTACTATAGCCAAGATATGGAAACAAAGTGTCCACTGATGAATGAATGTATATAAAAAAAGTATATATACACAATGAAATATTATTCAGTCATAAAAAAAGAAAGAAATCTTGACATTTGAGATAACATGGATGGACCTTGAGGGCATTATGTTAAGAAAAATATGTCGGATAGAGAAAGACAAATACCATATGATCTTACCTATATGTGGAATCTAAGGAAAACAGAAACAAACAAATAAACAAAACAATGTTATAGATTTAGAGAACAAATTCGTGGTTGCCAGAGGTGGGGGATGGTGGTATGCATGAAATAGGTAAAGGGGATCAAAAGGTACAAACTTGCAGTTATAAAATAAATAAGTCATTAGAATGTAAACTACAGCACTGAGACTATAGTTAATACTGTATAGCATATTTGAAAGTTGCTAAGAGTGTAAATCTTAAAAGTTGTCAATACAAGAAAAAACAATTTTGTAACTATGTATGGTGACGGGTGTTAACTAGAATTATTGCAATGATCATTTTGCAATATATACAAATTTTGAATCATTAGGTGTACACCTGAGACTAATATAATGTTGTGTGTCATTATACTTTAATTTTTTAAAATAATAATACAAATTTAAAAACCCACCTTTTGAAAAAGTGGCCAAAAATTTTGAATAGACACTTTACCAAAGATATATGTAACACAATTTAGCACATAAAAAGCTATTCTATAGGATAGTCATTAGGGAAATGCAAACAAAAGTCACAATGGTATTCTTCTACACACCTATTAGATGGCTAAAATTAAAAAGATTAATGACAGCAAATGTTTTATTTATAATGCCTAACCTGGAAACAACACAAATATTTATCAGTAAGGGAAAGGATAAACAAACTGTGGTAAATCCATATAGTAGAATAGTGGATAATAAAAATAAATACATTATAGATAAGTGCAAGAATGTGGATTAATTACATGATAATTATGCAGTGGAAGAAACCAGGTAAAAGACAATATATACTGTACGACTCTATTTATATAAAATTCTCTATGCAAATTAACCTGATGTCTAATGGCATCATGTCTAATGGTCAGTTGATGGGAAGAGCAAAGAGGGGTGGGAGGGCAAGTTTATAAAGGAACAATAAAAATCTTTGGGGAAGGCTTCCCTGGTGGTGCAGTGGTTGAGAATCTGCCTGCCAATGCAGGGAACATGGGTTCGAGCCCTGGTCTGGGAAGATCCCACATGCCGCGGAGCAACTGGGCCCGTGAGTCACAACTACTGAGCCTGCGCATCTGGAGCCTGTGCTCCGCAACAAGAGAGGCCACGATAATAAGAGGCCTGCGCACCGCGATGAAGAGTGGCCCCCACTTGCCGCAACTGGAGAAAGCCCTCGCACAGAAACGAAGACCCAACACAGCCAAAAATAAATAAATTTTAAAAAAAAATGCCACCTCAAAAAATGCCACTTTGGCATAAATATGGTTTTGAGCTGAAAGCAATTGAAAATCAGCAGATGCAGGAAGAAATCTTCCCTCCCCTTTTCTCCCTAAAAGCAGGGCATGAATTTTCCCTGAGACCGGGGCCCCCTCTCCCGAACCAGGAAGAAGAGAGTGACTCTTGTCACCAAAGGTGGAGAATGGGCACTGAGGTGAGTCTACATAAACAAACCTTATGAAAATACCGCTTATCTCCCATCAGTTTCCCCATTCATTTCCTACTCACTTTCCTCCAAACCCCCTTTCCTTTCTTAAAAATGGAATATAAGCTCCCAAGTCTAACTACTTCTTTGAGTTTCACTTCCTTCCTGTTGGACTCTTTCACACAGAAAATATTCATTAAAATAATTGATGTTTTTTCTTCCATTATTCTGTCGTTTGTCAGTTTACTTTGCAGGCCCCTACGAATAAACCTAAGAGGGTAGAGGAAAGAAATTTCCTCTCAGACATTAGCAATGAAGGGGAAAAAATGTTTTAGTGGTGACATGGGAATGAACTTTGGAGTTGGTCAAATCATCACAATGGTCACATCAGTCATCTATGCTGAGCAACCCTCCCTTGGCATTCTTGTCCTGCCTCTATTTCTCATGATATCTGGTAGCACTGCAGTGCCCAGGAATGTAATGAGCTCTCTCCAAGGTGAGGCCTATATGCAGATATTATTTTATAAACTATTTCCAGAATCTTGTTCAGGGTAAAACCATACAATTCATGTTCTAAGTTCGAAGGCAGCTCAGCTCACAGAGAAGACCTTTGAGAAAGCACAACATGCTTACGGGTCTCTGGCATGGTATCAATGTCAGCCTCTAGACTGTGTCAAAAGCAATTCTGCACTCCCTCGTATTGACCAAACATGGGTAAAATACCTCTTCTGGTGCTTCCTTCTCTCTGATGATATAGCTACCTGGGAGCCTGTAAGAACTCACTAATACTATGCTTTCTAAGAGCAGTTTCTGCTCTCACTCAAAATTGTATAGTTTTTCTTTAATCATGTGGATAGCTTCGAGATTAGTTTTTTGGTTTTTGGTATTTTTTACAATGGGATAACTTGATAATATATCTGAGAATACCCTTCCCAGTAATTCTAGTCTCCTTGACATCAGTAAGATACGGAAGAGAAAAACCTTTGTAAAATGGTGCTAAGGAAAAGGATCCAAAAGCCTGAAAAAAACTAAAGGGACTTTTGCCTGTTCTTTCTTAGTTATGCTAGGGTTTGATTATCAGGCCTGCCTGCGGATTATCTGAATCTCTAGGCATGTACCTTTGCATCTTTGTTTAACTTGTTATTTACTATTGGTAAAGGTATGGTGTAATTCTGAAGGGGTTGATGTTAATTGGTACCTTGATTTCTGTCAGATAGCAATACAAATAACGTCTGTTCAGTAGGGATGCAAATGATTCCTTTCTGATGGAAAATACAATTTCCAAAATTCAGAATGTTAGCTGATTTTCCCTACAGAACATTAGCTATTTTTTATCTAAAATCAGTAATCCTATTTAAGAATTCTTCCAGCTACTATAAAAGCTTCCACCCCATTTAGTTCTTTTGAATCAGCACTACCATCATGCCAGTTCTCTTATTAATGGGTTCATTAAATCTGTGCCATATACTCATTTTACATTTGCATGAGAGTCATGAGTTTAATTTATGAAAATGATACTTTGACACGGAGCAATTGTGAGTAGCACAATGTGCACCAGTCAACAAACCATGGGCACACAAAGTAAGGGCTACCTGCATGGACATACACACCAAAAAACCGGTCACTTTCAAACAGTATCTCTGCTATCTTTCCCCTGCTTTTATTTGGGTTCATAAGAGCTCAGATTTCCCAATATCTAGTAGATATGTTAAGTTTCTCTGTTAAAAATATGTAGGCTTATATTTGTTTTAAGCTCATATATTATTTTTAATCAAAATTTTGGACTCTGCCCTTTTCCATAGGATAGTTGGTGCCTAGTGATTTGAGGGTGGGTCTGATAACAGGCTCCTATCCAAAGCTGAGATTTATTCTGGAAAGTTTAAGCCTGCAGCTCCATACTGTAGGTGTCCGTACACCTACAACACTGAGGTGTCCTTACGCACCACCACCTCCCTGCCCTGCTTGTTCCCGCTGTCTGCCTGGAGAGAACCCTGGGGAGAACCTCCACCACTGCCCCACTCTTCCTTCTTTTTGGTCTTCCCCCTTACTTGGGGAGATTGCTTGTACACTTCTGCTTTTCCTTCTCCCTTCCCTTTGCCCCTCTTTTACCAAGTCTAATCATACTCCTTTGATGGGACTATTTCCCTTGCAATCAACTTCATTGCAATTGTTTTGATTAGTGGTTATTGGCACCATTCCCCTATCAAAAAGAACTAATCAAACACCTGACCTGGTGGGTGGGGATCAATTCCACTATGATGAGCAAAGGAGAGCTGAGCGGACACTGATTTCATAAATGGACTCGTGAATGTTTTAGTTATAAAGAGTTTTGTGTCCTTATACCATTTAGTAATTGTAGGCCTGTGAAACTGAATTTTAAATTAACAAAAACTCTGCATTGTTCAATTCAAAGGATATATTCTACTTACTATTTTGTACCAGAACAAATGTTGAACTGGCACCAAAGATGAATGACACATCCTACCAGCCCTCAACGAGGTCACAGTCCAATGGAGTTGATAGGCATGTACATATAACATGCAAGATTTCTTTTATAAATATTGCAGAGGTATAAACCTGGTGAAATTAAGGCATAATTAGGGAGAAACACATGATTTAAGAATCTAAAAAGGCTTACCGGGGGCATTACATTTTATTTTATTATTATTTTATTTTAATGAAGTCCTGTTGCATTTTATATTGAGTTCTATGATCCATTTAATGTGTATGAAAAGTGTAAGGTCTTTGTCTAGATTCTTTTTTTTTTTTTTTGCATGTAGCTGTCCAGTTGTTCCAGCACCAAAATGACACACGGAGAAACAGACAATCTCAATAGGCCTGTATCTATTAAAGGATTTGAAACTATAATTAATAACCTGCCAAAAAGAAAGCACTAGGGCCAGATTGGTTCACTGGTGAATTTTAACAAATATTTTAGGGAAAATGTATGCTTATTCTCTAAAAATGGAACTAGAATGAATACTTTCTAACTCATTCTATGAAACCAGCATTCTCCTAACACCAAAAGCATACAAAGCATTACAAAAAAAAGGGAAAAATTCAGACAAATGAATATAGTTGCAAAAATCCTGAACAAAATATTAGTCAATCAAATCCAACTATGTACGAACAGAATTATACACCATGGGCAAGTGGGATTTATTCCAGGTATACAAGGCTGGTTCAACATAAGAAAACCAACTAGTGTAATTCATCATATAAACAGGTTAAAGAAGAAAAACTATATGGTCCTATTAATAGATACAGAAAAAGCATTTGACAAATCCAGCATTCATTCATGACAAAAACGTTCAGTAAACTAGAAATAGAAGGGAACTATTGCAACTTAAGAATGAGAATTTACAAAACACCTACAGCTAATATAATATTTATTAGTGAGAAACTAGATGCTTTCTCACTAAGATTAAGAACAAGGCAAGGGGGCTTCCCTGGTGGCGCAGTGGTTGAGAATCTGCCTGCTAATGCAGGGGACACGGGCTCGAGCCCTGGTCTGGGAAGATCCCACATGCCGCGGAGCAGCCAGGCCCGTGAGCCACAACTACTGAGCCTGCGCGCCTGGAGCCTGTGCTCCACAACAAGAGAGGCAACGATAGCGAGGGGCCCACGCACCGCGATGAAGAGTGGCCCCCGCTTGCCGCAACTGGAGAAAGCCCTCGCACAGAAACGAAGACCCAACACAGCCAAAAATAAATAAATAAATAAATAAAAAAGAACAAGGCAAGGATATCGCCTCTTAACACATTTTTCAACATTGTCCTAGAATTCACAGCTAATATAATTAGACAAAAAAAGGAAATTAAAAGTATATAAATTGGAAAGGAAGAAACAAAACTGTTTTTGTAGATGACATGATCATCTATGTAGGAAATCTCACAGAATCAACAAAAAACTTTGAGAACTAATAAGCAATTATAGCAAGGTTGCAGGATACATTTTTCACATATACAAATTAATTGCTTCCCTGTACACCAGCAATGTACAACTGGGTTTTGAAATTAAAAACACAATATCATTTACATTAACACCCAAAAATGAAATACTTAGGTATAAGTCGAAGAAAATATGTGTAATATCTATATGAGGAAATACTACAAACCTGTGATGAAAGCAATCAAATAATTTAAATAAATGGAGAGATACTACATGTTCATGTATAGGATGATCAAAATTGTTAAGACGTCAGTTCTTCCCAACTTGATCTACAGATTTAATTAATCCCAATTAAAATCCCAAGTGATCTTGTGGATATTGACCAACTGATTCTAAAGTTTGTAAAAACCCAGAATGGCTGACACAGTATTGAAGGGAGAGAACGAAGTTGGAGGATTAACATTACCCAAAATCAAGACTTACTATAAAGTTAACAGTAATCAAGACAGTGTGGTATGGGCAAAAGAATAGACAAATAGATCAATGGAACTGAATAGAAAGCCCAGAAATAGACAAAGACATATACAGTCAACTGATTTTGACAAAGGAACAGAGGCAATATGATGAACAAAGATAGTCTTTTTAACAAACAATGTTGGAATAACTAGACATCCACATGCAAAAAAAAAAAAAAAAAGTGAATTTAGAAACAAACCTTACACCTTTCACGAACATTAAGTGAAAATAGAGCACAGACCTAAATATAAAACACAAAGCTATAAAACTTCTGGAAGATAACATGGAAGAAAATCTTCCAACTCTACAACACTCTGGAAAAGGCAAAATTATGGAGACACTAAAAAGATTAGGGGTTGCCAGGAATTAGGGACAAGAGAGGAATGATGAACAGGTAGATTACAAGAATTTTTAGGGCAGTGAAACTATTATGTATGAGATTGTAATGGTCAATACATGTCATTATACATTTATCCAAACCTATAGAACGTACAACACAAATAGTGAACTCTAATGTAAAACTTAATTAACAACAATATATCAGTATTGGTTCATCAATTGTAAAAATGTACCACTAATGCAAGATGTTAATAATTGGGGAAAAGGGAATGGGGCGTTGGCAGAATAGAATAAATGGAATCTCTATATCTGCTTAATATTTCTGTAAACCTAACACTGCTCAAAAAAAAGTTTCTAATTAAAGAAATAGTGGCAGAGAGAGTTGTAGATTTGTAGCAAAGTGCTGATTCATGAAGGTTTTAGAGATTTAACAAAAATGCAGTAAGTGATTGCTTAGGGCTAGGAGGCTTGTGGGGATAGTAGGGTGATAGGTATGGGATTTCTTCTTGAGGTGACAAAACTGTTTTAAAATTAACCGTCGTGATCACTGCACATATCTGTGAATATACTAAACACGACTGAATTTTACACTCTAAATGGATGAGTTATAATCATATGTGAATTATATCTTAATAAATCTGGCTAAAAAATTAAATGGCCTAGATCTGTGTTATTAAATTAAATAAACAGCACTTAATAGTTTTTCTATAGCTGAAGTGTATGCTGTAAGGTTCTAACATATGACTTCTTCCCAGGAAGTCAATAATGTTTAAAAGTATACAATTTCAGAGTTAATATCAATGTTTTACAGATTTCAATGACAAGAGAATCACAGATGCAAGGGCCAAGAGCCATTAAAATAGTTTCCTTCCAGATCACAGACTAATGAATAAGATTTCCAAATGTCAATATTGATGACATGGAAAAGTATACACTATTAATTTGGAGTGAAGCTGTCAGCATTTATTTTTGAATGAAAACGATTACAAAACCCTCTTCCCCAAACACACACATACAAATGCCGAAGAGTGCATCCTCCTTCGTGAAGCTACCAACTCAGCAGCCTTCAATGAAGGGCATACAAAAGATGGAGCGCACTACAAATTTCCATTGTTGCCACCACCTCAATAACAGAGGAGTGGCTTTATCATCGGAAGTAATCGAAAGAAAGAAAGAAAAGATGGACGTCTGGTTTATGGGGACTCACGCAGTAAGCGTCACCCGAGGTGGAGGGCTTGCCACGAATAGAAATTAGGTGTTAGAAAGAGGGAACATGAGCGCAACAGAGAGGAAGACGGTTTGGAGAAGGGATGCTCAATTATTTTATTCGGTTGTTTTATTTTGTGATATATGTCTGACAAACTGATTGCACAGAATCTCATTCTCTTACTGAGTGAAACTAATTAGTGTAATTATTTTAAATTGAGGCTATCTTATAAAAAAGCTGAAGAACTCGGGGGTTTCCCTGGTGGCACAGTGGTTGACACTCTGCCTGCTAATGCAGGGGACACGGGTTCGAGCCCTGGTCTGGGAAGATCCCACATGCCGCGGAGCAACTAGGCCTGTGAGCCACAATTACTGAGCCTGCGCGTCTGGAGCCTGTGCTCCGCAACAAGAGAGGCCACGATAATGAGAGGCCCGCGCACCGCGATGAAGAGGGGCCCCCGCTCGCAGCAACTAGAGTAAGCCCTCGCACAGAAACGAAGACCCAACACAGCCAAAAATAAATAAATAAATAAAGTAAACAATGCGTTAAAAAAAAAAAAACTGTAAATGAAGTTCCATTAAATACATTCATTATATAAAAAAAAAAAAAAAAAAAACACGTGGATGATTTTGGACTCTAAGCTTGGAGCATCCACCAATTATGTTTGAATTCACGAGACTGAAATAGCTATTGGCAATAGTGTAACCAAGAGAGGAGATCCCTTCTTACACCTCACACATGTACATTTCACATGAGTGCCTTTACTGTAGCTTTATGACAAAGATGTTTAACCACCTGGCAATTAAAAAAAAAAAAACACTTTGGTGCTCTAAATTCTTGTCATATTCTTCAAACTTATTGTCCTAAAAATATTTGTATAAACAACTGAATTTCAAAGGCATATTTTTAAAAGCTTTCTTATTATATATGCATATAGATCAACTTCTTAAACACTGTAAGCTGTAAGATGGAAGAATTTCTGCATCTAAGTGCATGCTTCTTTTCTTAGACATATTTGCACAATCATTGCAGGCTAAAATTGATGGTGCTCCTGAATGCAAGTTCCCTATAAGGTAAAATTCAGTTTCCTGTACTTCATTCCTATAATCTATAAATATTGAAATGAGGTAACTAGAAGGTAAGTTCATTTAAAAATTTAACTAAATTATTTTGTAGCACATTGAATATTGTTTATTAGCATATATATTTTAAGGCACTGACTTACATAGGAATGATTCCCAAGGTGAAAACATGTATGTGATGTTTTAGAGAACAAAACAAAATTATTTTTATAACATATATATATATATATAAATGCATATATTAGCCAATATCCATTTGTAAACCTTTATTCTATTCAAACTTAATACTCCACTTCCAAAAAGATATGTCCATGTAAAGTTGATAAAGTTCACCTCTTAAAATATGTCTATGTTTAAAAGAAATAAAGGTGCACTATACACCAAATTCTGTTATTTAAATTTGTATTTCATATATAAATTGGACTACACTGCATTATGTAATACTCCATAGGTACTGAATAAGTAATAAAAACTAAAAATAGTATTTATCTAGATGATATGATTGACCAGAAGGTATGTCCTGGATTATTATAAATATTTCAAGAGGAGGAGGATTATCCATAAAACCTTTTACATCTGAAGTCCTGGGTCTTATTAATGTTTTGACAACCTTTAAGTACAGAAACGCCTACAGAATCAACTGGTGAGTAAGTTCTGTCAAATGGTGAGAACAGACTATATATATATATGCTACAAAAACCTGCCTTCTAAGTATGGAACCGTAAATCTCTCCACACTGGAATCCCAGAATGGCCAAGAACAGATAGAAAACTAAGAACCACCTCCCAGGGTCTTGGGGCATGCACAGATAAACTTGAGAATGAGAAGGAATGTCCTGCCCTGGCAACATTCTAACCCCTCTTCTTGGCTGCTTCATCTGGAACCCTGATCAGAGAAAGGGAAATAATGAGGGGGAATAAACGCTAGTGGATCTGGTGACTGATGGTCAGCCATAGCAGCAGGTCCCCACTTGGCAAACGGGGGTGTCAATGGAATGCCCTGCCATCAGCAATGCACTTAGACAAATACCCAAAGTGAGCAGGGGGCGCCCGGCTTGGCCAAAGCCGGGCTGATGCCACCGAGGAGGGCCACCTAGAAGAAGGAAGCTCAGCGTGGGCGCCTTGACCCCGCTCGGGGCTCCGCGTCTCGCTCCCGCCCCCTCAGGCCCCCGCGCCTCGCTCCCGCCCCCTCAGACCCCCGAGGCTCGCTCCCGCCCCCTCAGGCCCCCGCCCCTCGCTCCCGCCCCCTCAGGCCCCCGCGCCTCGCTCCCGCCCCCTCAGGCCCCCGCGCCTCGCTCCCGCCCCCTCAGGCCCCCGAGGCTCGCTCCCGCCCCCTCAGGCCCCCGCGCCTCGCTCCCGCCCCCTCAGGCCCGCGCGCCTCGCTCCCGCCCTCTCAGGCCCCCGAGGCTCGCTCCCGCCCCCTCAGGCCCCCGCGCCTCGCTCCCGCCCCCTCAGGCCCCCGAGGCTCGCTCCGGCCCCCTCAGGCTCCCGAGGCTCGCTCCCGCCCCCTCAGGCCCCCGCGCCTCGCTCCCGCCCCCTCAGGCCCCCGTGCAACGCCGGCGCGAGCCGGCCCGGCCAGACCCCGGGGGGCAGCCTCAGAGGCGGCTGAGGGCTCGGCGGGCGTACCGCGGTGCAGGGCGCGGCGAGGCGAGTACCTTGGTGCGCTGGTAGAAGTCGTCCACGGACCGCGAGCCCATGAAGGGGAACTGCGTGTGCGTGTCGATGCCGCCGGGCAAGACCAGCTTGCCGGCGGCGTCTAGGACCCGCAGCCCGGCCGGCGCGTCCCCGGGCGGCAGCAGGTCGCGCCCCAGCGCCCGCACCACGCCGTCCTCCACCAGCACGTCGGCCACCTGCGAGGAGTCGTCGTTGACCACGCGCCCACCGCGTATCAGGAACCGCGACGGCGCCGCCATGGCGAGGGGCGCACACGCTGCGGAGCCGCCCTCCTTCCGGCGGCACGGGGCGGGCGCGCTGGCCCGGCTCCAGGTTTATCAAGGACCCGCTGCGAGGGGGTGGGGGAGGAGCGGCTCCACCCCCGGGGGGCTGGGCCTGCGCGAAAGGCTGGGGCGGGCGCAGAGGTCAGCGGGGTTCTGACCTGAAAGTTCCACCGACCTGAATCCAGGTGTACGTCCAGACCCTGGATGTACACCGAGATTTTTTCCCTTCCAGTCATTGGAAGGGAAAAATCTTGGAGGCACTTTTAAAGACGAGGGACGTTTGTTTTCCTTTCTAAGAAAAGGCACTTTGGGGAAAGAAATCCACCTCATTTCTTCCCTTTATGAAGAGTGTGTCTGTACCAAAACGCAGAGAGACAGGCAGAGAGAGAGAGGAAGGGAGGGAGACAGACAGACACCACCAGCAGCAATGAAAATACCCACGCCCCGAAGAACCACTTGATCTGGATTTCCTTTTAAATATTCTTAACTATGTGAGGAACAAAGATAAATGACATTCTCGTCGTCAAGGAGCTAAGAGCCAACAGTGACACACATACATATTTCAATGGATAACAATAAAGAAACCAGAAAATTCTACCTTCGAGAGAGGCTAAAGATACGCGTTGAGAGGAAAGGGGGAGTTTATTTCTGCCTTGAAGGAAATTAGCTATGGAAGATTCACAAAGAGGTATCTGAAGCAGGACGCAGAGGACGTGGACATGGAGAGAGGAGGGGTGGGAAGAGGGACGATGCTCTGGGTGAGGGAACAGCTGGATAAAGGCGCCAAGAAGGTGATGGCAAGTTGAGTGTGACCTCCACGTGGTCAAGCTGAGGGGATAGGGTTGGACAGCTGTGGACCACCCCCTTCCTCCCAGGTGAGAAGGATGAAGAGAAGGCAGAGGAGGAGCCGTGAGAGAGAAGGGAGCTCGGGGAGCCCTGCGTGGGGGAAGACGGCAATGCGGGATTTCAAGAGCACCGAGATCGAATGCCGCAGGAAGCGTGGGGAGCGTGGTGGACGCATGCTGCTGCATCGTCTATTCTCTTCCTCGTTCTGCCAACAGTCACTGGAGTTTCTTTAGCAGGAAATCCTCCCCGTGCATTCTCAGAACACTCGCCTGGGTGGAACTGATGGGACCTCCGGCTCTGGGACTGATCTGCTTCTCTAAGCACTTCCAATCACAGCAGGAAGTCCTCACGGCCACGGTGATGCGTTCGGGGATGACACGGGTCCCAAGAAGACTAACTGTGCTCAGTGAGAGCTGATCCTAACTTGTGTTAGGTTGAGCAGATGAGGGGCTTTCTCTTTGCTGCTGGACTTGAATCCTGGAGGGAGTAAAAGACAACAAGGGAATAGTCCTGTGAACAGAGCCAACACAGAGAACAGGAAGGAGAGATGGAGAGGAACTGGGTTCTCATGACACCGTTGGTGCTCCTGGAACCAGCCATGCCTGATGTCCCCTCTTTCAGACTCTCCAGTGTTTGCTTCAGCTGGTTTACTTTGGTTCTTTTGTCCTTTTCAACCATCAACTGACAGAGGATGGGAAGGTACTTCGAGTTTGGGGACTAGGTGGTCGGTCACATGTGACCTCGGAGATGGCATTTTTAATAGTGGAATGCAAGGTGTTATTAGTATCAAATTTCCTCAAGTCTCAGATCACACAAACCTCAAAATGATTAAAAATTAGGAAACATCAATAAAGTGCCATAGATTTGGCTGTCAAGCCAGGAATAAGAAGCCCAAGAAGGTTATGCAATTATTGTCAAAAGACCATTGTGTAAAGATGAAAAGAAGAATAATAAATATGCAACTCTGCCAAGCTACACACATAACAGCACTCTAGGAAAGTAAGATTGGGTGTCAGGGTGGTTGTGACATCCTTTCTGAAGCTCAGATGATGATTTCAAAGGTTTCTTTATCTCAGACACTTTATATCACAAAATGCCCTGTAACACAATGCAGCATAAACTCTCCACATTTAATTAACTCAAACTTGATCAGAAAAGGGGATTTGTAGAATGTCACTGAAGCAGGAGGAAATAGCTCATTGAGATTCACTGACCGCACAGAAGAGAGTGTTGGGTAAGTTTAAGGAGAAAAGCCAGCTCGCAGAAAGAAGGTGTCTTCCCCCTTTCTGGCCACCACTGTCCAGACGCTGGGCATGTCTAGATGCCGGATGTCGTCCACCAGCTTGCCAGGTGGGAGGCGAGCAAACGTGCTCAGAGGGGAAGCTTGTCCTCAGAAACCCCTCACCTCCCTTTTCTCTGCCCTACTCAGCCACCTCTGCACCCAGACACACGGGCCCTCAGTGGGCATAACAAGTAATCCCAGACACGATGATCTTGGCACTGGAGGAAGGCAGGAAGCAAGACTCCTGCTGTTTTGCCTTCTTCTTGCTGGAGAAAGAATCAGTTTGATTAACTAACATACCAAAGTGTGTCTGAGGACCCATTACTCCTTAGAGGACTCATTTTAAAGGAGGGTTACAAAGGTTGTGAAAGCTTAACCCACAGAAACATATCTACTTTGAAGTGTAGGTGAGAGCAATTCAAAAGGAAGGCCTTCCCAGCCCTGACTGATGGTCTAAAGGGACAGAAAGGCAGAGCAGAAAAGGGTGACTTCCTTCACTGAGCAGCTCAGGGTTTTGGGGAAACAAAGCCACCAGGCCCAGGTGTATTTCAGTCCTCTGAAGCCCTGGAGTCACTGAGTTTGCTTTCCCTACTCTCCTAACCCACCCCCACTCCTACTCCAGGCCCCTGTGGCTCTGAGGGGATTTCAGGGTATTGTTTCCTCTGGAGGAAAAGCTGTCCGTGGGGCAGAAAGAGCAGACAACGAGGGTGTGTGAGCCAGAGTGAGCAAGGAGAGAGGGGGCAGAGCCGGGCGTCTCCAGTGCGCCCCAGCTGGGGGCTCTGGGCAGCCCCAGTCCCCTGACCCTCGCTGGGATCAAAGTCCCTGGCAGGGTGATGAGGTTCTACCTGAATCAGCGATAGGAGAGGCAGGTAGGCAGCATGGATGGGAATTAGGCGTCTAATCCTGGCTCTGATGCAAGCTTCTGGTGTGAGTCTGGGCAACCCACTTACTCTTAGGGCCTCTCTCTCCTCAACTGAAAAATGAGGAGCTAAGTTTCAAGAGCTCGTAAGACCCAGCCTTTGCACTTTCAAAAGTCTTGTGATTCTGTGAACAGGGACAAGACGCCCATCCACGGAGTGCCTGGCATAGTCCTAGAGCTAAACTCTTCTCAGGTCTAGATAAGTGAAATGGAGACCAAGAAGGACTTGCCTTCTAGATTTGGGGCTCTTTTATTTCTGGTCCCTCCACTGAGGCAGAGGGGATGTGCTAGGAAAGGGTGCCAAGCACAGAGTGTAAATCCAGATGTAGGTCATGGGGGGACGATGCTTGGTGGGACCTTTCGGTCATGAGCAGGGACAACATCTTTCTCTCTGGCAGCCGGCAGTGGTCTCTGTAGGACCAGAGAGAGAAAGCTGGCCACTGCACAACTCCAGAGGGCACTCTTCCCTGAACCTCCCAGGCAGAAAGACGAAATAATAGCCCTGAATAACAATACCAGCATCGGGAGCTAAGGTTTATTGAGTACTTGAATCAAGTCAGTACTGGGCCAAATGCTTCACATGCCTTATTTTACTTCGTCCTCCGCAACACCTCTTTGAGCTAAATACTATTTCCCTGTTTAACAGATGAGCCTTTTGAGGTAAAATGACCTGCTCAAGGTCACCTAACAGTAAATGCTGGAGGTAAGCCTTTCATTCCGGAACCTGTAATTTACTCATTATGTGAGTCCAAACTCTAAAGCCAGGTTCAAATCCTGGCTGCATTTGGGCCTCAGGTTACGTAAATGGATGAGCGTAATCCCGGAATGAACTCCTACATCCATCACTCTTTATACCTCGAGCACTTCTGACATGGGGCTGCAAAGCTGCTTCAGATTGTTATCTAAATATTGGGGAGCTGGTCTATGTTTTTGCTCAGATAACTAATGTCATGAGGGTTTAAAAAAAGTGCTCCATCCTGTAACAAACAAATTTAGTGAGTCCAGATCTAATATACCAATACTGACCTGCCTTGGGGGAAAACTTTCAGGACATGCCACCTAGATAATCCAGGATGATCTCTTCATTTCAATAAATCCTTAAGTTTGCCACATCTGCAAAGTCCCTTTTGCCATGTAAGGTAACTTTCCCAGGTTCCAGGGACTAGAAAGATATCTGGGTATCTTCGCACCCCGTAATTCAGCCTATGACAGTGCCTCTCAGTGTCCCCCCTTGAACAAAAAGACGCTGCTTTCTCAAGGGATGGCCTAGGAGCACCAAGCTCGGCTCAAAGGTTTCTTCTGCCCTTTCTGCCAGCAGCACTAATGTATGCTTCCAGAAACTCTCTTGCCCCTTGACCTCATGCGTACTGTGCCACGGTTTCCAAGTTATTTTGAGCTTTCCTAGCAAACTATATTTCAGCAGTGAAATAATACTCAAGGAAATAGAGGAAGCGCCCCCTTGATTAGAAAAAATGTAATAAAGTAAAATTAAAAAGCTTGTACTTTGGAGCCAAATTGATCTAGATTTGAGTTCTGGTTTTATCACCTATCATCTGTGGATTCTTTGGGGGTTTTTTTTGGCTGTGTTGGGTCTTCGCTGCTGCGCACAGGCTTTCTCTAGTTGCGGCGAGTCGAGGCTACTCTTCGTTGCAGTGCACGGGCTTCTCATTGCAGTGGCTTCTCTTGTTGTGGAGCACGGGCTCTAGGTGCGTGGGCTTCAGTAGTTGCAGCATGCAGGCTCAGAAGTTGCGGCACGCAGGCCCTAGAGCACGCAGGCTTCAGTAGTTGTGGTGCGCGGGCTCAGCAGTTGTGGCTTGTGGGCTTAGTTGCTCTGCGGCATGTGGGATCTTCCTGGTCCAGGGATTGAACCCATGTCCCCTGCATTGGCAGGCGGATTCTTAATCACTGCACCACCAGGGAAGTCCACATCTGTGGATTCTTGGTTAAGTTTCTTAATGGTCCTAAGCCTCTTGGTTTTTTGTGTTTTTTTGGGGGGTTTGTTGTTTTCTTTTGTCTGTTTGTTTTGTTCGTTTTTTGAATAGTGGTAGCAACCCATTAAGGGCTGTACACTTTAAATGAGATAATTCATGTAAAGCCCATAGCATAGTGCTTGTTAGATATTATTTTTAGCAAAACCAACTGTTTCATTTCTCTATTCTAGCATTTTCTTCTTATTAATAGTTTCACTTTTTAAAATGTGAGATCCACAAGCTTATGAAATTATTTTACTGATCTTGAGAAGAACTTTTTCCAGCTTTATGGAGATGTAATTGACATATAACACTGTGTAAGTGTAAAGGGTACATGTAATAATTTGATATATGCATATATTGTGAAACGTTTACCACAATAAGGTGAGTTAACACATCCATCACCTCACATAGTTACAACTTTGTGTACGTGTGTGTGGTGAGAATATTTAAAATTTACTCTTCCAGCAACTTTCAAGTACGCAACACAGTATTGTTAACTCTAGTCACCAAGCTGTATATTAAGTCCCCAGAACTTATTCATCTTATAATTGGAAGTTTGCACCTTTTGACCACCTTCACTCATTTACAGCCCTGCCCATGACAATCACTAATCTGTTCTCTGTTTCTATGAGTCTGGTTTTGTTAGATTCCACATATGAGTGAGATCATATGTGATCATATGTGGTATTTGTCTTTCTCTGATCTATTTCACTATGAGCATAATATCCTCACCGTCCATCCACGTTGTTGCAAATGGCAGGATTTCCTTCTTTTTTTTCTGAATAATATTCCATTTGTTGACCTGAAACAAATAGACTGCCAGATATTTCTCCAGCAAAGATGGGTTTATTTGGGATCAGCAAAGCATTGCAGTTTGGGGTCTCCAGCCATGGCAAGCCACTGGGCAAAGGAAGGAACAGGCTTTAAGAGAGGGAAACAGAAGCAGGGAGGGCTACAGTAAACAAAGAGTCCATGGCTTTTCATTGGCTGAGTCCTTGCCAGGAATGAGGAGGAGTCATTATTCCTGCGGGGCTCTGCTATAGGTGCAGGAGGTGAGAGCCCCCCCTCTGGTCTCCCAGCTGTATTTGATTGAGGTTTCTGTGTATTAATTTTACACACACACACAATATATATATATATATATATATATATATATATATATATATATATATATATATATATGCGCCACATTTTTATCCATTCATCTGTTAATGGACACTTTTATGTTTTGGCTATTGGAAACAATGCTGCAATGAACATGAGAGTGCAGAAACCACCATCTCTGAGATTTCATTTTGAGAAAGTTTTATTTTTTTAAGAGTCAAGAGTAAATCATTAAAAAAATTACTTGGACTTTGCTACACAGACCAAAGAGGGTTTGAATAAGCATTTTATATATTTAATTTCTTGACAAAAATTAAAGTAAAGCACATAGAGCAAAATCCATCTTTTCAAGTGTACAGTACTATGAATTTTGACAGAAACACGCTGTCATGTAACCACCACCACAATCAAGATAGAAGATATTTCCATCACTCAGAAAAGTTTCCGGGTGCCCCTTTGCAGTCAATCCTCTTCCCCCAGTCCTGGCCCCTGGCAACCACTGATCTACTTTCAGTCTTTTGTATTTTGTTGACTTGAGACATGGAAACAAAGTAAGTTGCTGGGTATCTTCTGGAGAGTTCCACTTCGGTTCTGCCACTTAGTAAAACTCTTCCTATGCCCTGCTGTTGATGCTGTCAAGGTCTAAAGCTGAAAAGATTCAGAGGCGGACCTTACTAGGATTTACCTCAACTTTTCCAGGAATCCTGGGAGGTCCTGAGCGTGACCACAGTTGGGGCTGAAGCAGGGACAGCAGGTGCCGTTCTGGAGCCCTCATGACACTGTTTACAGTTATGTAGACAGGACAGTGTCGAGACTGATGCCCCAGATGTTGGAGGCATCAGTGTAAAAGGAAGACCATAAGATAGAGAGAGACAGTAGTCAAGGTGCTGCCCCTTTTACCTGCACTTGTCCCACCGGGGCCCACACCCTCTGAATTAGAACCTTTCTGTCTCTGCACTGTCTGTGCCATCTCATTTTATACTTCATTTCTCTAATGTAACTGGAAGGGACTAGATTTGTATATCTTCCTTCTTTATTAAAACTTTTGTTCATCTTAAACAAATACGTCTTGGGAGAAACTTACTGTTCTGCTTGCTGTGAGAGGTCTTTAGTATTAGACAAGGCAAGCACAGTGAAAATGTGATTTCAGGTCAAGGATAATACCAACTACCCGTCTGTTGTGTAACTGTACTTAAGGGCACTAATCTGTGAGCTTCTGGAAAATGAAAACTGCATGGTATTTATTTTTGTATTCAAAAACCTATCACAGACCATGGTGACGTCTAAGAAGAGTTCACTGTGTACCTGATGTACTTCATTTCTAATCCTCAGAACAAATCTGTGGGGTAGGTCTTATCCTCTCAAACATCAGCAGAAGCTTCAGGAAGTGCCTTTCTCATTGGGATTGGAAGCAATATGACTCTTTGCTGTATTATATTTTCACATTGCAAGGATGTGGAGAAATTGAAACCCTCATACATTGCTGGTAGGAATGAAATGTACAGTTACAGTGGGAAGTGGTTTGGCAGTGCCTCAAAAGTTAAATAGAGTTACCCTATGACCCAGAAATTCTACTCCTAGGTATATACCCAAAAACTTGTACATGAATGTTTATAGTAGCATTATTCTTAATAGTCAGAAAGGAGAAATAACTCAAAAAAACATCATTTGATAAATGGGTAAACAAAGTGTGATATATCTAGTACTGTGGTTGGTTCTCAGGAAGTACTCTAAACATGGATGCTTATTTTCATTCCAAATCTAGGAAACGGTTACGAAGAATTGCTTTGTGCACTTGGCTAACATCTCTAATGGCAACTCATGAGCTAGAGAAATGGAAATTATGTTGTATGGTGAAATCTCCATCGAAAACAGCAATAATGTAAGTTCCAACCCAAGGAAAGTAATAAGAACCCAGTGAAGTTGAAATTTACACAATGCACAATAACAAAGTCTATATTTAAGGTAAGTAAAAACTAAATCTAAAAGCCAAATTAGATAAGGAATTTCTATGCTCCTTGAAATCAGAGCTCAGCAGATGAGAGAAGTATAAATATTCAAGTGAAATTTGATACTGTAGTGAAATTGAGAAAAGTGTTTTTAATATTGTTTGTTACTATAATGTTTTAATAGAAATCACTTCTCTGTATGTCTTTTATTTATACTCGCTCAACGTATGTTACGAAGTCCATAGGTTGTAGCCACATCTTTCTTGGTCTGGGGCTCTATGGAAGTCCACCATTTTGGCCTTTTTATAATAAAATAAAGACGTCTGTGCCAAGATGCCACTCTGCCTTTGTTTAGTGAATCTACTTTTCATTGAGATACAGCCATAAGTTGCCCTGTAATCAAGAAAACAGGAGAATGATTACTGTAAGAAATATGCTCTTAAAGAAAGCTCTACTAATATACAAAATGCATAACACTCAGTGGAGGGGAGCTCGAAAAAAAGGTCATTTTTCTTTGAAAATGAGTCTGTAATAATCACAATTAAAATTTATTTCAACCTCTTATTTCTTTCTTTAGTTTAATCCTTACAGTAACCCTCAAGCCTGGATGTTAGCCCATTTTTCAGATGACACAACAAGGCTTACTGAGATCAAGTGATTTATTCAGTTATAAAACTCCTAAAGTAGCAGAGCCAGGAGTCAAACTGTTATGTGTCTGACTTCAGAGTCCATGCTTTCCCACCACACTCTATTATTTCTCCTTAGTAAAGCTTACATATCCCTTTTTTGGAGGATCTTAAGCTTCCTTGGGCTTTAGCCTCCCTCCAGCACGTGGGAAAATCCACTCCAATTGACATCTCAGTATCGTTACTTGAAATCACTCTGTAAATTCTTTTCAAGGCACTTCATGATCAGTAAACCATATGTGCCCTAGATTAGCATACGGCAACTTAGTCTTGTCATGTTCTAGCACTGGTTTCTAAATTTTATTAACTCTCAAAACCCTTTGTTCAAATGAAATCTTATAGGAAAGCCCAAGACATAAACAGAGTTGCTGCTGGAAGAGAGCAGGGTGAGCAGTGCATTGATAACCTGACCATCATCAACTGTAGCCACATTGATCGTTTACCGAGCACTCACCTGACACTATTTTAACTCACTAATCCTCATTAACTCTCATTTAATCCCCCCAACCACTGCTGTTATTCCCAGCTTAAGAACCCGCCCATGAGCTAGGCGTGTCTTGCTCCGCGGGGGACGGAGAAGCCTACCCCCCTTGCTGCATGGAACCGGGAAGCTGAGGGAGCCAGGCCAAGGCTGTGCAGTTGCTCAGAGACATCAGGCTTCTTTTATCCTTTCCCCAAACCCTTAAAATGAGGCTTCTCTCCCTCTGGATGTGGAGGATGCACATTTGCTACAATGGAAGAACTAAATGGTCTAAAAATTACCAGGTTCTAGGAGACCTGTGAAGACTTTTCTCCAGATTCAGTCACTGTGGTAATTTCCTCAGGCCCCAAGCGCAGCACGATCCTGTTTCCTGGGTCTTGGAGCTCCCTTCAACTCATCACAAGCGGGCTGCTACTGCTTTCTTCCCCCCCTTTTCTTGCTCCCCTTTTGACTTTGAGCTGCTGGTTCACTTCCACGATGATCCCAGGGGAAGCGGCTGCATTCAGAAGCACCTGGGAAGCACATCTTCACGACCTTTGGAAACCATGAATCATTTCGGACTTTTCACATACAAGATCTGATTTAATTCAAGCTTCAGAGATGTTCTCTGTTTAACATTCAGACAATGACAATAGTAGCAAAGATGTAGTCCTTACAATGAGCCAGGCACTGCTCCAAGAGCTTTACATACATTAATTTAATCTTCCAACAGCCCTGTTATCCCCATTTACAGATGAAGAACTTAAGTACAGAGCGATGAAGGGACTTGCTGCAGATTGCACGATAGGAAGGAGCGGGACAGGCAATGTGGCGCCATTGTTTTCATCCACGATGTTGCCTCTAATAAATTTAAAAATATTTTACAGGTTATGATAACATGTTGAAATAAACTTAGCTGAAAAATAACTAATTGTTAACATTCATCAAATGCCTAAACATGCTTATCTAAATTTGCATCAATGCTATGATTTCTCATTCGAATATGCTAAAGCAAATTGTTACACTACTGTATTTCTAATCAACTAAGATATGCACAATTCATGTACGTGACGTGACAGAGGAGCTAATTTGATAACCTTTTGGCAAATGAGCTTCTTACTGGGACTGTAGCACTCTTTTTCTGCTTAAAATATGAATTCTGGCAACTTGGTGTTTCTTACGTATCAGGCACTGTCCTGGGGTCGATTACAGACGTCACAAATTCTTTGTTACATCTGCTATGGAGAGTGGAGTCTCTCTTTCTATGGAACCTGGGTTGGCCTTAGTGATTCGTTTGACCAACAGAATGTGGCGTAAGTGACATTTTGGGCCTTCGGGGACTAGCTCATAAGAAGTTTCTGCAGAGATGTCTATCAATTTTTAAACAAGGGCCCACTTGAGTAAAATGAGTCCGATCAAGTTGCTGTCATCTTCTGCCTGGAATTCAGCAGGGTGAGAGGGAATGGCCAAGCAGCTTGAATGGAGAGCAGCAGCAGGCAGGTCACCGCTGTCAGCATTACTGGGTCTGTGGTAGGGACTCGACAAACACCTTGTGGAGTCAATCTGCTCGTTCTTCCTTTATTCTTTTAACCTGTCGTATGCATTTATTTCCAGCTTAACGGTGGATGCCGGTGGTAAGCAGTAGTAGCAGCCAAACCCCCAACAGCTTGTTGGAAGACTGCCCTCATCAAGTGCTTATATTCTCAGTCCTAGTAAGTGACATGACCTGAGGCGGGGATCTTGCCCCGGGAGCTCGTCTGACACAGCCCCTTGGTTCCCCCTCTCTTCCTTTATACCAACACTGGAGCTCTGACAGACAGATGGATAAGACAAGACAAAGTACAGGAGGGAAGATCTAACTGATACATGATAAACCTGAGTAATATCTATTAAAATCTATATCCTGTAAACCGAGAATATACTTTTTTAAAGTGATCCTGGAATATTTTAAAATTAAGAAAAGACAATAAACTCTCCACAGTAAATATAATACCCATAACATTCTCTGATCCTGATGCCAAAACATGACAACTAATAAAAGAGTCAGAAAACAAAACCACTACCCACACCAAACTGCCATTATCTGGGGGAAAAAAAACAGCAAAGAAAAAGGGAAAAAGCCTTCTTTTATACAACTTGTCGGTTAAGGAGGAAATAAAAACTGAAACTTCAGAACACCTAGAATATAATAGTAATGACAACACTAGTTCACCTAAGTGATTCAGCTTAAGCAGTACTCAAGTCCACACCTTAAATCTCATATTAATAATTAAGAAAAAATAAAAACGATTAAACTGAATGCTAACGCAAGGAGTTAGAAAAACAAACAACAAAATAAACTAAGGAAAGCAAAAAGTAGGACATTTAAGGAAATCAATTAATTGGAAAACAGAAAAATAACAGAAGAGACGTTCAAAGCATACCACTTGGGGGAAACAAGCAAACAAAAACAACAACAAAATAGGTCAACCATTAGCCATCTTAATTAAGAAAACAAGGGAGCAAGCATAATACATAGTAAGGGGGAAAGAGCCATATGCAGAAAAGAGGAGGGTAACTTTGCTCACCTCTAGGCAAATGAACTTGAAAACATGGACAAAATGGATGGTTGATGATCCTAGCTAAGATATAAAAACTACACAGACCAATTACTGTAACAGATACTAAAAGAGCTGTCAAAGAGCTATTGCCGAACATCCACCAGCACCAGATAAATTCACTGAAATTTTAAGGAAGAGAAAATTCCAATGCTGTGCAAACTGTTCCAGAACTCAGGAAAAGGAAAAACATTTCCAATTTACCAGCATAAAATTAATAACAAAACTTATTAAAGATAGCATGCAACACACACACACACACACACACACACACACACACACTCACAGGACTAACTGCACTGATGAATACAGATGCAAATACATTAAATAAAATATGAAACATAATCTGCAAATATATTAAAAGAATAATACATATGGTCAAGTAGTTTATTTCAGGAACGCAAGGATGGTTCAAAATGACAAAATATATTAAAAGGTCAAAGGAGAAAAATCGTATGATCATCTCCATAGAAAATGAAAAGGCATGTGATAAAATTCAACATGCATTCTTGACTAATTTAGTTTAAAATAGGGATCAACGGATACTCCTTAACATGATTAAATGTATATATCTCAACCCAGTTCATTATAGCCAATATATTTTAACATTATTCTAGAAGTACTAGACAATGCAATCAAGACATAAAGAGGTAGGCAAACTGGAAGACATGACTGTATAACTGGAAAACACAAAAGAATTAACTGAAGTACTATTACAAACCATAAGAAAATGAGAGTCTGGTAGCTGGGCAGAAAATTAACATAAATAAGTCATTAGCTTTCATATATACTAAAATCAGACTAAATTATAAACAGAAAGGACTTCCTTAATAATGGTAACAAAAATAATAAAATTTCTAAGAACTCTTGAAAAACATGTACAAGATCTCTGTAAAGTAAAATGCGAAGCATCTGTGAAGGAAACAACAAAAAAGACTTGAACAAATTGGGAACCATTTTTGGATAGGGCACCACGGTTTAGGTAGAAGCTTTAACATGATAATGATGTCAAATTTCCCCAAGTTGACCTATAAAAGTAAAACTGTCCAAAAAAATAAATGTACAATGGATTTGTTTTGTGGAACACAAAGGGTTGATTCTAAAGTTCAAATGGAGAAATAAGCAAGAATATTTGAACATTTAAAAATTACTGTTATTAAAACAGTGTAGGACTGGTACAAAAAAAAAAGGCAAGTCAATTGAAGAGAATGGAATTAGAGTCTAGAAATACATCCACATAATATGAGAATCTGCAATATGATAAAAGGGCCATTTCCAACAGCAAGGAAAGGACAGATTTAATAAACAGCCTTGCAGTAACTAGGTAGTTACCTAGGAAGAAAAACTGGAGCCTTAAATTCAGGATAGATCAAATTTTTAAATGTGAAAAGTCAAATAACAGAAATACCCAACTGTACTTTTAACATTCAACCAGTAGCAGATACACTTTTTCCCTTGAAAAAAGGTGCAGAAAAAGAATGCATAGTATGTTACAATTTGTATTCCATCATATAGCATTTATACATATAGATACATTTATGTATCTATATGGTATTTCTGGAGGGTATACAAGAATTTGGTCTTGGTACCTATTTCTTTGAAAGGGAACTAGAAGATGGCTGTCAGGGATAGGAGAGAGACTTAATTTTTTTACTGTTTGAATCAAGAAGATGTATTAGTTAATTAAACAAAGAAATTAAAATATATGTCAGAAAACAAAAACAAAAAACCTATACATAATAGTATATAATTAGTAGGACCTAAACAAGGTTAATTTGGTAACCCAAATTCTGCCAGTAAAATATTGTATAGGGGTCTAAAATGTATCTGAAAATAATATAAAAAGAGAACTGATATAGTTACTGACTCTTATAAGACACATCAATTAAAGGCAAAATAATGTCCAGGTCCTTAGGGATTTTTTTACCCTTGAGAACTGGTGTAAGCTCTACTTTACTATAAGGGAGTTAAGAAAGACATCCCCTCTTTAATTTTTCTTCTAGACACACTGCATATTTCATGGCCTGAAATTGTATATGCACCAAATGAACAAAAATAAATAGAAACTTTGATTTAAAAAGTACCTCAAGGCAATACAAAAAAAAGAAGTCATTTTAATTTTTGATACATATTAAAACATTTCAGTCAGTTCTTCCTGACAGCATAACACGACAAATACACAAGACCTCAAACATGCTTTAAAATGACATTCAGCAAAGTATTTAAAATTTAATAAATAGCAATAATCATACACAAATACATTTTTCATACTCAAACATTAAGCTACTAAAACAGACAGCTAAAGAATAAATAAATGGGAATTGACAATAAAAAAATATGCGGGGTTTTGCAATTCATTTTACTTAAAAAAGGGAGGTGATCTGAATGATTTCTTAATTTGCTTTTCAACATGTAGCATGATCCTCCCCTTATGAATCAAATATATTGAAAAAATCACTTTCTTACTATAATGCAGTTTTTAAATACAACAAATAAATATGAAACTAGCAAAGCAACCTCAAGTTGTAATAAAAATGCCCCCTCACGCCCCCCCCCATAAGCTATGGAAATATATAGTCATTATGATAGCAAATAATAGTATTTAAAGTCATAGTGCTTCTGCACGAAACTCATCTGAGACCTTGATATGATTTTAGTGCAAATCCCTAGGGTCCAATACAAGCATAACCCTGTATCAGGGAAAGACCTTACCAGTTGGAACTTATCTTGTACAATTTTTGTACATATTTTATAAAGTTCAAGATTTAATGCATAGTAGAATATCTTCATCCGCTTAATTCTGTCCTTAAATAGAGATAAAAAAAGAAATGATTTGGGCTTTTTACCATTTGGTTTGTACCATATTAGAGTATTAAAGTCAACATTAGAAAATTTATAAAAGAGTTTTGTTTTTGCCATTAATTTATCTAACTCTATCTAAATTTCACATCATTGCATGTTAAACATGAGAAAAAATTTTAGACAGTTTTTTTCCCTTTGACAAGCTCACATTATGAAATCTAATAATGTTTAGACAGATGTTATACAAATAAAAACAGGTGAGAATAAGGACTTTTTCTCTTTTTATATTAACAACCTTAACATCTAGTATATTAAGTTACAAGATGTATTGGCAAAAGCATAAAGGGTTCAATTAAAAGAAGGTATTATTTTGAACAAAGAAACGTTTTAACATAGGATAGATAGAAACTGACAGTCAAATGAGTTTCTGCAGCCATATCTCTACTGCGAACTACAGTACCAGGATGAAAACAATTAGAAACAAATGGAAGAACATTATTGAACAATCTGAATACATAATGTATTTTTAGCTGCTAAAATAGTAAACTCTAAAGTTTATAGAGTTACAGGTGTTTAATTTAAGCATGCAGGCTAACATATGATAGTAAGAAATCACCCTGCATCTTTTTTCTTTTTAAATTAAAACTAGTTTAATTGTAAAGTTCCAAAACAATGAATGGATATTGCTCCAACTTGTATCCAATCTCCCTGACGGGATTCTTGTACCTAACAAAGTAACAAAGCTTCATCATCACTCGTTTCATTTTTCAGCATTGCTTCTAAGCAAGAGTCTGGTATCTGGGCAGTGTGGACAATACCGCAGCGCTCACAGGGGCCATCGCGATTACTTGGTCTTACTCCAGGGTCTGCTGCACTATATGGTTGTCTGAACCTTTGCCCTTGATCGGAGGCAAGATCAAGAAGAGGTCTGGAACAGTCATTCGCGTCAAAGTCTGAAGCTCCTTCAGAAAATGGAATCAGCATTTCGACATCATCATCTTCTTCTCTTCCATTTACCCCATTATCAAGTTGTCTCAAAGGGCTCTGGTTCTGACTTACGGAGCTTGATCGCCCTAATGTAAAACGTACCCAACGTAGCCCCTGAGTCATACGACTTAGCGCACTTGTGAGCTGGTGACGCGCCGGACTCACACTTGGGGGTTCCGCACTTGTCACATCCCGTCCGGTTTCTGTGTGACCACCTCGGGTATTCTGAGTGGAGGAACTTCCACTTGCTCCCATTGTTGCTTCTACCGCTGTTGTGGGAGGGATTTTTTGAGGCAAAGGAGCTGCAACCCCGCCAGATGCTCCTACCGTATCTCTTCTCTCATTTTCTGTGTCTGTGTCGTCAGATTCCACAGAAAACAAACTTCTGTGAGTATGATTTCTTTCAGGTTCTCTGTTGGTACTCTGACTAGGGGCAACCTCATCCCCATCTGCTGAGACCAGAGCCAATGACCCTGAATGGCGTGATCTTGCAAAATTAAAAATACGATTCCAGATGTTGCTGGATCTGCCTGCCATAGGAAGTCTGATTGAAGTAAATCCAAGCTGAGACCGTACAGCTAGCCTCAGGTTTTCCAAAACAGAAGCCTGCGGAAAAAACAAAGAAAGAAAGAAAGAAAGAAAGAAAGAAAGAAAGAAAGAAAGAAAGAAAGAAAGAAAAGATCTTAAAACAGCTAACAACGAGGTATTAAGATGGAAAACACCCTTCTATTCAGCATGTGTTGTGGATGAAAGTTCTATTACTCATTTTACGGTCTATGGAGGATGAATTAAATTCTCTCATCGATACAGGTTCACCTCACTCCAGAATCTAACCTATAACTTGAACCACTGTTCACTGTGTTTAAGATTTTCTCGATACTTCATTTTATATATGAACTTTAAAATGATGTTTAATGCCAATTACAACAGCAATTTTATTTCAAAACTTCACATAGTAATCCAATCCTAGAAATGCACCAAAGATGGAAAATAAAAGTATTTGATACTTCTTTAGCTACGAAGATAGAAGAATCTCTACAATAATTCTCTAAATGACCTAAAGGAGTGTGAAAACTAGGCTGTTTGTTTTTTTGTTTTAACACAGCACAAGTTAGACTTGATTTACAAGGATGAAACCTTCCAAAACCTGTAAAAATTATATCTCACAGTTGGTTCTCAAGGATTTGTTGAATGGGTGGCTATTGAGGATATCCATAAATTGAGGATATCCATAAATATTTATTATAAATAAATACAAATTTATTTATATTGTCATAAACAAAGGAATTACTGTATTTGTAATGCAGCACAGGAAACAAAAAGCCAAAGAAATTAACTTGTTTATAGCCCTATTCAATGGTGTCTGAGACATTTGGGTTCCTTCTCAATCTTAACGATTTAAGTCTTGGGCTTCCCTGGTGGCGCAGTGGTTGAGAATCTGCCTGCTAATGCAGGGCACACGGGTTCGAGCCCTGGTTTGGGAAGATCCCACATGCCAAGGAGCAACTGGGCCCGTGAGCCACAACTACTGAGCCTGCGCATCTGGAGCTTGTGCTCCGCAACAAGAGAGGCCGCGATAGTGAGAGGCCCGCGCACCGCGATGAAGAGTGGCCCCCGCTTGCCGCAACTAGAGAAAGCCCTTGCACAGAAACGAAGACCCAACACAGCCAAAAATAAATAAATAAATAAATAAATAAATAATAAAAATAAAGGAATTCCTTTAAAAAAAAGTCTTTAAAAAAAAAGATTTATGTCTTATTTTCTACAGCTTCATGTTAAACATAAATTATAACCTTATTCTTTGAAAATTGGTGATTTTTAATTAGTGCATATGGGAGGTGACCATATTGCCCAACTGAAAGAAAAATCATCCAGATTTTCTTTTTTCTAGATGAATGACTATCGGAATTAAAAAAAAAAAAAAAAAAAAACTACAGTATTTACAAAAACAGTCTTTAAGCTCCATCTAGTGGTTACAAAAAGGAGTAATCAAACTTGGAACAAACACAGCTTTCATCAATCTGGCATTTAGTATTTAAAATACAGTATTTCCAAGAAACAATGGTGAATTGATATACTCCCTTTCAAAAGGTGATACAGTTTCCCTCCGCCAAAATGAATGGCTCTTGCCTATCCCCCCACAGAAAAAAGGAAGGGAAGAGAATAAGAAGATGTGATAACATGTTTTCCATCTCTGTTTGTGACTGGTATTGAAGTAAATCCAAGCTGATACCGTACAGCTAGCCTCAGGTTTTCCATATAGATTTGTGATTTCCATATACACCCTTTGAACATAATCCCTGGAATATAATTCACAGAAAGCTAAGAAGCTACTATCACAGGAATATTTCATAGTCTAGCCTTAGTAAATAACAGATTGCCAATAAGAAATCTGAATATCAGCACATAAAATTTACTATATAAATGAGTAAGAGTTTTCACCAATTGGGAATGTAACTATAAACTAACTGAAACAAAAAAAAAAAAGTGGCTTACATCCCTATGAACTCCATAGAGTTGGTCCTCCTCATTTGGCATTCACGTTCTAAGGCTTTGTGTGAGCACTGTCATTAAATCCAGCAATGAATACAAGGCTCTTCAGATATCCTCCACTTTTATGCAGCTGCCACCCACAATGCCTTCAGCACACTTCAAAGCCAACTTTAACAGTATAGTCTGTCAGTGAGATGAAGCTCTCTACTGGCTTCAAAGTCTGTTTAATTAAATGATTGCCAATTTAACATTAGATTCTACAAGGGGATCTCATGATTGTTTTAGGAATAATTTTATATACTTCTTCCATTTATGAAGCAGAAGAAAAGGATTCTTCAGAAAGGATCGCTATTTTGAATGAGTTGGTAATCAGAAGATTATTTTTCTTTTTAAAAACAAATAAGGAGGGCTTCCCTGGTGGCGCAGTGGTTGAGAATCTGCCTGCCAATGCAGGGGACACGGGTTCGAGCCCTGGTCTGGGAGGATCCCACATGCCGCGGAGCAACTAGGCCCGTGAGCCACAATTACTGAGCCTGCGCGTCTGGAGCCTGTGCTCCGCAACAAGAGAGGCCACGATAGTGAGAGGCCCACGCACCGCGATGAAGAGTGGCCCCCGCTTGCCACAACTAGAGAAAGCCCTCGCGCAGAAATGAAGACCCAACACAGTCATAAATAAATAAATAAACAAATACTTTAAATATTCTGAGTAACTATAACAAAGGCTGACAATTTGACTGCTTCCAGTTTTTCACTATTATGAACAATGCTGGAATCCTTATACATGTTCTCGCCACACACACATAAGCAAGTATTTCTCTAGGACAAATTTTTCTAGAAGTAGAATTGCTAGGTCAAAAGACACAATTCCACTTTAAATTTGATAGCAACACTGAGAAAAATGTTTATACCAACTCACAATTCCACCAAGTGCGTATGAAAAAGCACCTTATACCCCACAACTCTGGCAAAATGCAACATTTTATTTCTAAAGATTTGTTGCCAGTTAGGTGGATAAAAGAGATTTATCATTGTTCTAGTTTGCATTTCCTTATTTACTGAAATTGAAACACTTTTTCCTATGTTTATTAGCTATTTCTATTTCTTTTTCTGTGAATCACCTTGTTATATCCTTCGTACCTTACAATTTGTTCTTATTTAAGAGCTCTTTATATAGTATAAACGTGTATCTATTTGGGGCATGTATGTTATGCGAGATATATGTAGATCCACTCAAACCCTCATTCTCTCCAATAGTTGGTGCTGTCAGTCTTTCTTAATGGTATCTTTTACTGAGAAGTTTTTTTTTTTTTTTTAAGTATAGTTGACTTACAATAGTATATTAGTTTCAGGTGTACAACACACTGATTCGATGTTTTTACAGCTTATACACCATATAAAGTTATTATTGCATATTGGCTATATTCCCCTGTGCTGCACATTACATCCTTATAACTTATTTATTTTATACATAGTAGTCTGTACCTCTTAATACCCCTCACCTATCTTGTCCCTCTCCTTGATCTCTGTATCTGTGAGTCTGTTTCTGTTTTGTTATATTCGTTAATGTGTTTTATTTTTCAGATTCCATATAAACTGAAAACATACAGTATTTGTCTTTCTCTGTCTGACTTATTTCACGAAGCGTAATACCCTGTAGGGCCATCCATGTTGTTGCAAATGGCAAAATTTCACTTTTTTTATAGCTGAGAAATATTCCATTATATCACATCTTCTTTATCCACTTATCTGTTGATGGATACTTAGGTTGCTTCCATGTCTTGGCTACTATAAGTAATGCTGCTATGAACACTGGGATGCATATACCTTTTCAAATTTCTTTTTTCATTTTCTTTGGATATGAAGAGTGGAACTGCTGGATCGTCTGGTAATTCTATTTTTAATTTTTTGAGGAACCTGCGTACTGCTTTCCATAGTGGCTGTGCTGAATGGGAGAAGATATTTACAAATGATATGTCCAATAAGGGGTTAATAATCCAAAATATACAAAGAACTCATACAACTCAATATTAAAAAAAACAAACATCCCAATTAAAATATGCAGAGGATCTGAACACACATTTTTCCAAAGAAGACACACAGATGCCAATAGGCACATGAAAAGATGCTCAACATTGCTAATCATCAGGGAAATACAACTCAAAACCACAATGAGATATCACCTCACATCTGTCAGAATGGTTACTATCAAAGCCATGTTGGCAAGGATGTGGAGAAAAGGGAACCTTTGTGCACTGTTGGTGGAGACGTAAACTGGTGTAGCCACTATGGAAAACAGTACAGAGATTCCTCAAAAAATGAAAAATAGAACTACCATATGATCCAGCAATTCCACACCTAGGTATTTACTGGAAGAAAAAAACACTAATTAGAAAACATATATGCACCCCAATTTTCATTGCAGCATTATTTACAACAGACAAAATATGGAAGTAATCAAAGTGTCCTTTAATATACTTTTTTTTTCACACACACACACTGTATTTTATTTTTACAAGAGATAAATAGACTGACACCAAGCATTGTACATGGATGACCACAACAAAAGCAACAATGATTGCAATTACCAAACATGAAACACACTCATACTATGTCATAATATTGACATTCAGTCCAGTAATCCTCCACTGTAACAGCTCCTTTACTTTGCAGTGAAAATTGATTTGTATATTCTTTGCCTCTGAGTCCTTGTGGGATTTTTTTTTTTTTAATTCAGACAGAAAGTCACAAAAATTATACTCATCCTCATCAGTTCACTCAGTCCCATGTAATTAATTTTTTTTCATCTTGATCTTTTGTTAGCACTTTTATGAGTTCATCAGTTTTTCATTAGAGTTCTGAAAATGCTTATTCATTCAGTTCAGCAGTACAGTCAGTTACCAGAAACCTGTACTTGTCAGTCTTTTCCATGAATTTCTTGAAGATGAAACCCTTTTATAGGAACATATTTGCAAAATCATCAGAGTACACCCAGAACTGTCTGTAAATGACAAAAGACTTAAAAATGACCACGGTTAAAGATTTGATGAAAGTTCATAATAATGCAGTTGACAAGAAAATTAGTTATTTCTGAGATATACATTTTAAAGTAATAACTAGGATTATTACTTATAACATTATACCAGAACATATAAGATTTTTAGAAATTTCATGTAATGTCTGAAACATTTATATTAACATATTTCCATACATATTTCCATACAAATACAAGATTTTTAGAAATTTCATGTAATGTCTGAAACATTTATATTAACATATTTCCATACAAATAACCCAATGAAAGTTTAGTATTAGTTGTTTTGTTTTTGTTTTTATACTGCACGTTATTAGGCATCAATTTTATACACATCAGTGTATACATGTCAATCCCAATCGCCCAATTCAGCACACCACCATCCCTACCTCACCGCAGTTTCCCCCCCTTGGTGTCCATATGTCCATTCTCTACATCTGTGTCTCAACTTCTGCCCTGCAAACTGGCTCATCTGTACCATTTTTCTAGGTTCCACATACATGCATTAATATACGATATTTGTTTTTCTCTTTCTGACTTACTTCACTCTGTATGACAGTCTCTAGATCCATCCACGTCTCAACAAATGACTCAATTTCGTTCCTTTTTATGGCTGAGTAATATTCCATTGTATATATGTACCACAACTTCTTTATCCATTTGTCTCTTGATGGGCATTTAGGTTGCTTCCATGACCTGGCTATTGTAAATAGTGCTGCAATGAACATTCGGGTGCATGTGTCTTTTTTTTTTTTTTTTTTTTAATTTACTTATTTATTTATTTTTGGATGTGTTGGGTCTTAGTTTCTGTGCAAGGGCTTTCTCCAGTTGTGGCGAGTGGGGGCCACTCTTCATCGTGGTGCGCGGGCCTCTCACTGTCGCGGCCTCTTCCAGTGCGGAGCACAGGCTCCAGATGCGCAGGCTCAGTAGCTGTGGCTCACGGGCCTAGCCGCTCCGCAGCACGTGGGATCCTCCCGGACCGGGGCACAAACCCGTGTCCCCTGCATTGGCAGGCAGACTCCCAACCACTGCGCCACCAGGGAAGTCCTCATGTGTCTTTTTGAATTACGGTTTTCTCTGGGTATATGCCCAGTAGTGGGATTGCTGGGTCATATGGTAATTCTATTTTTAGCTTTTTAAGGAACCTCCATATTGTTCTCCATAGTGGCTGTATCAATTTACATTCCCACCAACAGTGCAAGAGGGTTCCCTTTTCTCCACACCCTCTCCAGCATTTGTTGTTTGTAGATTTTCTGATGATGCCCATTCTAACAGGAGTGAGGTGATACCTCATTGTAGTTTTGATTTGCATTTCTCTAATAATTAGTGATGTTGAGCATCTTTTCATGTGCTTCGTGGCCGTCTGTATGTCTTCTTTGGAGAAATGTCTATTTAGGTCTTCTGCCCATTTTTGGATTGGGGTGTTTGTTTCTTTGATATTGAGCTGAATGAGCTGTTTATATATTTTGGAGATTAATCCTTTGTCCGTTGATTCGTTTGCAAATATTTTCTCCCATTCTGAGGGTTGTCTTTTCGTCTTGTTTATGGTTTCCTTTGCTGTGCAAAAGCTTTGAAGTTTCATTAGGTCCCACTTGTTTATTTTTGTTTTTATTTCCAATACTCTAGGAGGTGGATCAAAAAAGATCTTGCTGTGATTTATGTCAAAGAGTGTTCTTCCTATGTTTTCCTCTAAGAGTTTTATAGTGTCCAGTCTTATATTTAGGTCTCTAATCCATTTTGAGTTTATTTTTGTGTATGGTGTTAGGGAGTGTTCTAATTTCATTCTTTTACATGTAGCTGTCCAGTTTTCCCAGCACCACTTTTTTTTTTTTTTTTAAAAACATTTTTTTTTCTAAATGGTTAAGATGGTAAATTTATTTTTTATTTTTTATTTATTTATTTATTTATTTTTTTTAATAGCTACTTTATTTATTTATTTATTTATTTTTGGCTGTGTTGGGTCTTCGGTTCGTGCGAGGGCTTTCTCCGGCTACGGCAAGTGGGGGCCACTCTTCATCGCGGTGCGGGGACCGCTCTTCATCGCGGTGCAGGGACCGCTCTTCATCGCGGTGCGCGGGCCTTTCACTATCGCGGCCCCTCCCGTTGCGGGGCACAGGCTCCAGACGCGCAGGCTCAGTAGTTGTGGCTCACGGGCCCAGCTGCTCCGCGGCATGTGGGATCTTCCCAGACCAGGGCTCGAACTCGTGTCCCCTGCATTAGCAGGCAGACTCTCAACCACTGCGCCACCAGGGAAGCCCCCAGCACCACTTATTGAAGAGACTGTCTTTTCTCCATTGTCTATCTTTGCCTCCTTTGTCATAGATTAGTTGACCATAGGTGCGTGGGTTAATCTCTGGGCTTTCTATCTTGTTCCATTAATCTATGTTTCTGTTTTTGTGCCAGTACCATATTGTCTTGATTACTGTAGCTTTGTAGTATAGTCTGAAGTCAGGGAGTCTGATTCCTCCAGCTCCATTTTTTTGCCTCAAGACTGCTTTGGCTATTCGGGGTCTTTTATGTCTCCATACAAATTTTAAGATGATTTGTTCTAGCTCCGTAAAAAATGCCATTGGTAATTTGATAGGGATTGCATTGAATCTGTAGATTGCTTTGGGTAGTATACTCATTTTCACAATGTTGATTCTTCCAATCCAAGAACATGGTATATCTCTCCATCTGTTGGTATCATCTTTAATTTCTTTCATCAGTGTCTTATAGTTTTCTGCATACAGGTCTTTTGTCTCCCTAGGTAGGTTTATTCCTAGGTATTTTATTCTTTTTGTTGCAATGGTAAATGGGAGTGTTTCCATAATTTCTCTTTCAGATTTTTCATCATTAGTGTATAGGAATGCAAGAGATTTCTGTGCATTCATTTTGTAGCCTGCAACTTTACCATATTCATTAATTAGCTCTAGCAGTTTTCTGGTGGCAGTTTTAGGATTCTCTATGTATAGTATCATGTCATCCGCAAACAGTGACAGCTTTACTTCTTCTTTTCCAATTTGTATTCCTTTTATTTCTTTTTCTTCTCTGATTGCTGTGGCTAGGACTTCCAGAACTATGTTGAATAATAGTGGTGAGAGTGGACATCCTTGTCTCGTTCCTGATCTTAGAGGAAATGCTTTCAGTTTTTCACCATTGAGAATGATGTTTGCTGTGGGTTTGTCATATATGGCCTTTATTATGTTGAGGTAGGTTCCCTCTATGCCCACTTTCTGGAGAGTTTTTATCAGAAATGGGTGTTGAATTTTGTCAAAAGCTTTTTCTGCATCTATTGAGATGATCATATGGTTTTTCTTCTTCAATTTGTTAATATGGTGTATCACATTGATTGATTTGCGTATATTGAAGAATCCTTGCATCCCTGGGATAAATCCCACTTGATCGTGGTGTATGATCCTTTTAATGTGTTGTTGGATTCTGTTTGCTAGTATTTTGTTGAGGATTTTTGCATCTATATTCATCAGTGATATTGGTCTGTAATTTTCTTTTTTTGTAGTGTCTTTGTCTGGTTTTGGTATCAGGGTGCTGGTGGCCTCATAGAACGAGTTTGGGAGTGTTCCTTCCTCTGCAATTTTTTGGAAGAGTTTGAGAAGGATGGGTGTTAGCTCTTCTCTAAATGTTTGATAGAATTCACCTGTGAAGCCATCTGGTCCTGGACTTTTGTTTGTTGGAAGATTTTTAATCACAGTTTCAATTTCATTACTTGTGATTGGTCTGTTCATATTTTCTGTTTCTTCCTGGTTCAGTCTTGGAAGGTTATACCTTTCTAAAAATGTGTCCATTTCTTCCAGGTTGTCCATTTTATTGGCATAAAGTTGCTTGTAGTAGTCTCTTAGGATGCTTTGTATTTCTGCGGTGTCTGTTGTAACCTCTCCTTTTTCATTTCTGATTTTATTGATTTGAGTCCTCTCCCTCTTTTTCTTGATGAGTCTGGCTAATGGCTTATCAATTTTGTTTATCTTCTCAAAGAACCAACTTTTAGTTTTATTGATCTTTGCTATTGTTTTCTTTGTTTCTATTTCATTTATTTCTGCTCTGATCTTTATGTTTTCTTTCCTTCTGCTAACTTTGGGTTTTGTTTGTTCTTCTTTCTCTAGTTTCTTTAGGTGTAAGGTTAGATTGCTTACTTGAGATTTTCCTTCTTTCTTTAGGTAGGCTTGTATAGCTATAAACTTCCCTCTTAGAACTGCTTTTGCTGCATCCCATAGGTTTTGGGTCGTCGTGTTTTCATTGTCATTTGTCTCTAGGTATTTTTTTATTTCCTCTCTGATTTCTTCAGTAATCTCTTGGTTATTTAGTAACGTATTGTTTAGCCTCCATGGGTTTGTCTGTTTTTCGTTTTTTTCCCTGTAATTCATTTCTAATCTCATAGCGTTGTGATCTGAAAAGATGCTTGATATGATTTCAATTTTCTTAAATTTACTGAGGCTTGATTTGTGACCCAAGATGTGATCTATCCTGGAGAATGTTCCGTGCGCACTTGAGAAGAACGTGTAATCTGCTGTTTTTGGATGGAATGTCCTATATATATCAATTAAATCTAACTGGTCTATTGTGTCATTTAAAGCTTCTGTTTCCTTATTCATTTTCATTTTGGATGATCTGTCCATTGGTGTAAGTGAGGTGTTAAAGTCCCCCACTATTATTGTGTTACTGTCGATTTCCTCTTTTATAGCTGTTAGCAGTTGCCTTATGTATTGAGGTGTTCCTATGTTGGGTGCATATATATTTATAATTTTTATATCTTCTTCTTGGATTGATCCCTGGATCATTATGTAGTGTCCTTCCTTGTCTCTTGTAACATTCTTTATTTTAAAGTCTATTTTATCTGATATGAGTATAGCTACTCCAGCTTTCTTTTGATTTCCATTTGCATGGAATATCTTTTTCCATCCCCTCACTTTCAGTCTGTATGTGTCCCTAAGTCTAAAGTGGGTCTCTTGTAGACAGCATATATATGGGTCTTGTTTTTGTATCCATTCAGCCAGTCTATGTCTTTTGGTTGGGGCATTTAATCCATTCACGTTTAAGGTAATTATCGATATGTATGTTCCTATGACCATTTTCTTAATTGTTTTGGGTTTGTTTTTGTAGGTCCTTTTCTTCTCTTGTGTTTCCCACTTAGAGAAGTTCCTTTAGCATTTGTTGTAGAGCTGGTTTGGTGGGGCTGAATTCTCGTAGCTTTTGCTTGTCTGTAAAGCTTTTGATTTCTCCATCAAATCTAAGTGAGACCCTTGCCGGGTAGAGTAATCTTGGTTGTAGGTTCTTCCCTTTCATCACTTTAAGTATATCATGCCACTCCCTTCTGGCTTGTAGAGTTTCTGCTGAGAAATCAGCTGTTAACCTTATGGGAGTTCCCTTGTATGTTATTTGTTGTTTTTCCCTTGCTGCTTTCAATAATTTTTCTCTGTCTTTAATTTTTGCCACTTTGATTACTATGTGTCTCGGTGTGTTTCTCCTTGGGTTTATCCTGTATGGGACTCTCTGCGTTTCCTGGACTTGGGTGGCTATTTCCTTTCCCATGTTAGGGAAGTTTTCGACTATAATCTCTTCAAATATTTTCTCTGGTCCTTTCTCTCTCTCTTCTCCTTCTGGGACCCCTATAATGCGAATGTTGTTGCGTTTAATGTTGTCCCAGAGGACTCTTAGGCTGTCTTCATTTCTTTTCATTCTTTTTTCTTTATTCTGTTCCGCAGCAGTGAATTCCACCATTCTGTCTTCCAGGTCACTTATCCGTTCTTCTGCCTCAGTTATTCTGCTATTGATTCCTTCTAGTGTAGTTTTCATTTCAGTTATTGTATTGGTCATCTCTGTTTGTTTGTTCTTTAATTCTTCTAGGTCTTTGTTAATCATTTCTTGCATCTTCTCAATCTTTGCTTCCATTCTTATTCCGAGGTCCTGGATCATCTTCACTATCATTATTCTGAATTCTTTTTCTGGAAGGTTGCCTATCTCCACTTCATTTAGTTGTTTTTCTGGGGTTTTTTCTTGTTCCTTCATCTGGTACATAGCCCTCTGCCTTTTCATCTTGTCTATCTTTCTGTAACTGTGGTTTTTGGTCCACAGGCTGCAGGATTGTAGTTTTTCTTGCTTCTGCTGTCTGCCCTCTGGTGGTTGAGCCCCAATTCCTCTCTCTTTAAACATAAAGTGATTGGACTTAAAGCAGTGCTTAAAGTTTACTGGTACTATAATCCTTGTTCAAAATTGCTCTGTGGCATAAGCCACAATGCAGTGAATTGTTGACACCTCCAAATCCCAGGGAGGCCCCAGAGTGCTCTCTCAGGAGGAAATTGAGGTCAGGTGTATCCGATGGCCTGTGTGCTTTCTGTGCTCCTGGTGATATGTGGGGGCTTTCAGGTGAGTGCAGTGGGTAGACTCATGGACTCTTAGTCTTGGCTGGGGGAGACAGCACTGTCGGGTTTATGTTTCCACATTTGCCTCCTTTTGTGTTGTCTTTCTCCCAGGTGCATTTAGCCTGATGAGAGGGAAGGAGGAGATGTCGGTAGCTGGGCAGGTGGTTCTCCAGGAGCAAATGTCAGGGACGGTTGTGTGGGCAAGATCCCTAGGCCCCGTCCTGGCAATCTTGCTGTGCACTGAGCAGTCCAGATGAATCGGGTCCTTGAACAGAAGTCCATGAAACTTTTGGCAATCTGGGCAAAATTTGGGATCTGAGGATGGGCTCAGAAATTTCAGCAAGGATTTGGCGGTATCTTACCCTCGGGCTGTTTAAGAGCCCCTGGTTTTGAATGGCATGAAGCACCAGAGAGCCTTTGATCACATTCTATACAGCTGTCCTGTGTGTGGCCCTCCAGCAGCAAACCTTCTCTGCTGTGACCTCAGGGCAGGCCCCATTCCCCCCCGCCCCGAGGCTCCTGCCCTGTGAAACATGAGGGTGTAACGCAGGCTGCTTGTCAGTGCTTGCCTCCTGGCTTGCCTGACGCAAAGTATGGAGCATCTGTTCACCTTGTGCTGGTGCCCTTCCCAGAATCAATGGGCTCACAGCCCAGACATTTATGCTGAGTCTGGGGGCAGCTGTGCCCTGAGAAGCCATGTCTTGTCACGTGGCCCAGGGAGCACCTCCTCAACGGACCACACTTATCATATGGGCCTCCTGCTCTTGTGCCCTCTTGTTTTGTTCTGAGGCAGGTCGTTGTGATGGCCAGTACTGTGGGGTCTTGTGATCTCAGAGCAGACACTGGAGGCTGACTGACCCCACAGAGGTGGACAAGGATGTGGGCTCAGGTGATGGGTCCTTTCTTGGGTTTCTGCCTCTCCTCCCTGACTCCTGACCCTTGCTGTCAAAAGCTCACCTTTCTGTTGTAGTTGCCTCACCAGGGGTCAGTGATGGGCTTTGCCCTGCTGAACTATCCCTCGGGGTAGGTGGCCACAGCCTGGCTTGTCACACACTGGGGAAATCCTACACTGGGGAAGTCAGGATTGTGCCTTGCTGGGCTTGGAACCCAGGTAGAAAGGTAGATGGTGTGGGGCTGAGGGACTGATGCCCCAGCCCCAGGGCAGGTGACTTCTCCTGGGAGAGGCTGCCCATGGCCCCCTTTGGCCCCTCGACCCTGCAGAGGTGCTGATACACGCCCCCTGCAGGCCACAGCCTCTGTGCATAGGATCTGCCCCAGTATCACATGAGAAGCCGGGTGCTGAGGTGCTGATACACGCCCCCTGCAGAGGTGCTGATACACGCCCCCTGCAGGCCACAGCCTCTGTGCATAGGATCTGCCCCAGTATCACATGAGAAGCCGGGCCCAGGAGCCTCGCTCTCTCTGAGAGCAGCTGCTCATCCCACACTGAGGGGCGTCTTCTCGGACACAGGGCACATAGCTGACCTGCAACTGACATATGGACTCTTCCCTGGGCTTTACCCCTGAATTTACCTCCATTCTTGTCTCCTGTCTCACGGCCCCTGCCTTTTCCCCCAGACACCAGAGATCTCCAGGCTTGGGTGGAGTATGGCATGTTGTCAAGCTCAGTGGTGTCCACCTCACCAGCCCACTGGAATCAAGCCCCAGGGAGCCTCTGAGAGAGCAAGACCAAGGACTTTAAGAAGACTACGGTTAATGTTAAGGAGCATAGATTGTAAGATGAGGAATTTCACTAGTGTTTTTCAATCCGTAAGAAGAAGGAAATAGAAATTGCAGAATTGAAACTTGCACAGACATCAAGAAATAATAGTTTACAGGCCTCAAGAAATAATAGTTTAACAAATGCCCCAGTCACCGAATCAAGGAACTGAGCACCATCCACAGGGTGTGCAAAGGAGGTGCCTGATCCCAGGAGCAGCATGGCCACGGCTCGGCTGAGAGCGAGGCATGTGCTGGGCAAGCTTTTGTATGTAATGTTCACCAAAGGGAACCTTGGCCAGTGATACCAGGGAAAGGCTATCATGGTGAAGGCCCACTCATGTCCACCACCCTCAACTTGAATCAAAGTATTGGCTGAAGAAACAGACTTGACAGAGACTTTGGCCACCTGGCCTGGGTTCTCCCTACAAAATGTCATGTTCCTCCAAGAACAGGGCAAGGAGTCACAATTGTCCGAATCACAGACGGCATATCTTAACGGTACAGCTATTACAAATTTGCACCTTTGTTTGAAGGGAATTGTTAAGTGGTGGGTAGGGAGTGATGTGTTCCAGGGAGGATTTGGGCCCTCTGGCTTGCAGGTGACCCTCTTATCAGACAGGGCAATTCTGCCAATAACTCATCACTGCCTTCATTCCTCAGGTGGTAGGGATACAAAGGGATTAAAAGGGGTGCGGGCAGAGGACAGCCCTCACTGACAGCACAGAGCCATCACCTACTGTCTCCGCAACTCCTCTGCCCATATAGCCACCGAGGGTGCCAGCTGCTTGCGTTCACAGCAGCTGTTGATAGCACACCATCATCCGAGGAGTTCTTGAGCACCAACTTTGCACTACTCAGCAGCATAATGGAGAAATCAAGGATGGTCCATGGAAATAGCTAAGGGTCTTGTTTTAGGGCAAACGAGCTTATTCTGCAATATGTGCTTCTTAGTTAATTGGGGTTCGAATGTCCTTTCTTGTATGAAATGATGTTGATAATGTTTGAAAAATAAAAGGTTGGCCACCCCATGAGAAACTATGCTTGTATCTGAGTGGGGTTGGGGAGCAAGAGGGAGTAATGAAAATTTTGGTTGTTGAAGTAGTGACAGGGCAGGGCTAACTTGTTCAAGACTGCCTCCCTGCAGGAGGAAGGCCGGCCTTCCTCAAGACTTCATGGACACTACCCATAGCCAGGGCTTACGGCTGTCATAGCTGGTGACTCAGCCATGGGCCTACTGAGCAATACAACTGCAACCGCAGCTTGGCTCAGCCCTGACCAGCAGGAGAGAGGCTGGGCCTCCCTCAGCCTGACTGCTCGTTCCATGGAGAGGAACTGGACCTGGGTCCTGTGTGTCCCAGTGCTGGTCCTAGTTCCTGCCCACACGGGACCTGGGCTTCCCTGATTCTGCAATATAAACACCAGAGCCCAAAGTTTGGGTCCCTCTCCTGGACCCTGGATCCCTACTGGATCCCTGTGTGCTGGCCCAGAACAAAGTGTGCAGTGGTGAACCACAAACTCCCCACTATTCCTGTGACTGTGAACTGCCCCTGATAAACATGGCTCCAGCAGCCAGGGTTACATATTTTTAGGGAACTCTCTTATGGTTACAAGTGCAAAAGACTGAGAACTACTATGTAAAACTAATATTTGAAAACTTCCCTCCAGTGATATTTGAAGAACCTCTATAAAATAACTAAACAAACATAATCGCATTTTATTCCACTGTGTCCAAAGTCTAAGCTTTAAATTGTATAAAAATGAGAACGAGAAGTAGAATGCCTCCAAACATTTGGAAATTAAGATGCACACTTCTGAATAATCCATGGTTAAAGAGGAATTTCAAGGAAAAATTTTAAGATAAATAGAACTGAGTGAAAATGAAAATACAACACATAAAATGTGGAAGGGTCCAGATAAAACATTATTAAGAGGGAAACGAATGGCACTAAATGCTTATAATAGAAAAGAGGGAAGGTCTCAGATCAATAATCTAAGCTTTCACACACGGAAACGGGAAAAGAATTGCACAATAAAATCAACACATGAAGAAGGAAGCAAATAACAATACACTCTGATCAACTGGAGTCTATTCTCGGAACACAAGCTTGGTTTACTATTCAAAAATCATCAGCGTAATTTGCCATATTAATAGATTGAAGAAGAAACTCTACATGGCCACCTCAATTAATGAAGAAAAAGCATTTGATGAACTTCAACACACATTCATGTCAGAAACTCTCAGGAATAGAAGGGCTCTACTTCAACCCAGTAAAGAATATCTACAAAAAACCGACAGTGAACATCATACTTAATGGTGAGAGAATGAATGTTTTCCTCCTAAATTCAAAAGAAGGCCAGAATGTCCTCTTTCATCTCTCCTTTTCAACTTAGTACTGTAGGTACTAGCCAGTGCAGCATGGCAAGAAAAAGAAAGAAAGACACACAGATTAGAAAGGAAGAAATATTACTGTCCATACTCATGGATAGCATGACTGTCTGCATAGAAAATCCCAAGAAACTTCTAAGAAGCAATTAATAAGTGGCAATTACTTTAACAAAGTCTCAGGATACAAGATCAACACAAAAACATTAGTCATATTTCCAAATATTAACAATGAACAACTGGAAACCAAAACTAAAAACACAATGCCGGGGCTTCCCTGGTGGGACAGTGGTTGAGAATCTGCCTGCCAATGCAGGGGACACGGGTTTGAGCCCTGGTCTGGGAAGATCCCACATGCCGTGGAGCAACTAGGCCCGTGAGCCACAACTACTGAGCCTGTGCGTCTGGAGCCTGTGCTCTGCAACAAGAGACGCCGCGACAGTGAGAGGCCCGCGCACCGCGATGAAGAGTGGCCCCCACTCGCCACAACTAGAGAAAGCCCTCACACAGAAACGAAGACCCAACACAGACAAAAAGAAAAAAAGAAAAAAAAAAAAAAAACAACAACACAATGTCATACACAATGCTTCCAAAACATGAAATATTTGATTATAAATATTTTAATAGAGGATCTATATGATACAACCAAACAAGACCTAAATCAATGGAGAGACATATCGCATTCATGGATTGGAAGACTCAACATAATAAAAGGTCAACTTCCAACAGAATTTTTTTGTCAACATGGACAAGCTCATTCTAAAATGTATGAAAAGGGGAAATCGACAGCAACACAATCATAGTAGGGGACTTTAACACCCCACTTTCACCAATGGACAGATCATCCAAAATGAAAATAAATAAGGAAACACAAGCTTTAAATGATACATTAAACAATATGGACTTAATTGATATTTATAGGACATTCCACCCCAAAACAACAGAATACACATTTTTCTCAAGTGCTCATGGAACATTCTCCAGGATAGATCATATCTTGGGTCACAAATCAAGCCTTGGTAAATTTAAGAAAATTGAAATCGTATCAAGTATCTTTTCCGACCACAACGCTATGAGACTAGATATCAATTACAGGAAAAGATCTGTAAAAAATACAAACACATGGAGGCTACACAATACATTACTTAATAACGAAGTGATTACTGAAGAAATCAAAGGGGAAATCAAAAAATACCTAGAAACAAATGACAATGGAGACACGACGACCCAAAACCTATGGGACGCAGCAAAAGCAGTGCTAAGAGGGAAGTTAATAGCAATACAAGCCTACCTCAAGAAACAGGAAACATCTCGAATAAACAACCAAACCTTGCACCTAAAGCAATTAGAGAAAGAAGAACAAAAAAACCCCAAAGCCAGCAGAAGGAAAGAAATTATAAAGATCAGGTCAGAAATAAATGAAAAAGAAATGAAGGAAACAATAGCAAAAATCAATGAAACTAAAAGCTGGTTCTTTGAGAAGATAAACAAAATTGATAAACCATTAGCCAGACTCATCAAGAAAAAAAGGGAGAAGACTCAGATCAATAGAATTAGAAATGAAAAAGGAGAAGTAACCACTGACACTGCAGAAATACAAAAGATCATGAGAGATTACTACAAGCAACTCTATGCCAATAAAATGGACAACCTGGAAGAAATGGACAGATTCTTAGAAATGCACAAACTGCCGAGACTGAACCAGGAAGAAATAGAAAATATGAACAGACCAATCACAAGCACTGAAATTGAAACTGTGATTAAACACCTTCCAACAAACAAAAGCCCAGGACCAGATGGCTTCACAGGGGAATTCTATCAAACATTTAGAGAAGAGCTAACACCTATCCTTCTCAAACTCTTCCAAAATATTGCAGAGGGAGGAACACTCCCAAACTCATTCTATGAGGCCACCATCACCCTGATACCAAAACCAGACAAAGATGTCACAAAGAAAGAAAACTACAGGCCAATATCACTGATGAACATAGATGCAAAAATCCTCAACAAAATACTAGCAAACAGAATCCAACAGCACATTAAAAGGATCATACACCATGATCAAGTGGGGTTTATCCCAGGAATGCAAGGATTCTTCAATATACGCAAATCAATCAATGTGATACACCATATTAACAAATTGAAGGAGAAAAATCATATGATCATCTCAATAGATGCAGAGAAAGCTTACGACAAAATTCAACACCCATTTATGATAAAAGCCCTGCAGAAAGTAGGCATAGAGGGAACTTTCCTCAACATAATAAAGGCCATATATGACAAACCCACAGCCAACATTGTCCTCAATGGTGAAAAACTGAAACCATTTCCACTAAGATCAGGAACAAGACAAGGTTGCCCACTCTCACCACTATTATTCAACATAGTTTTGGAAGTGTTAGCCACAGCAATCAGAGAAGACAAAGAAATAAAAGGAATACAAATCGGAAAAGAAGAAGTAAAGCTGTCACTATTTGCAGATGACATGATACTATACATAGAGAATCCTAAAGATGCAACCAGAAAACTCCTAGAGCTAATCAATGAATTTGGTAAAGTAGCAGGATACAAAATTAATGCACAGAAATCTCTTGCATTTCTATACACTAATGACGAAAAATCTGAAAGTGAAATTAAGAAAACACTCCCATTTACCATTGCAACAAAAAGAATAAAATATCTAGGAATAAACCTACCTAAGGAGACAAAAGACCTGTATGCAGAAAATTATAAGACACTGATGAAAGAAATTAAAGATGATACAAATAGATGGAGAGATATACCATGTTCCTGGATTGGAAGAATCAACATTGTGAAAATGACTCTACTACCCAAAGCAATCTACAGATTCAATGCTATCCCTATCAAACTACCACTGGCATTTTTCACAGAACTAGAACAAAAAATTTCACAATTTGTATGGAAACACAAAAGACCCCGAATAGCCAAAGCAATCTTGAGAACGAAAAATGGAGCTGGGGGAATCAGGCTCCCTGACTTCAGACTATATTACAAAGCTTCAGTAATCAAAACAGTTTGGTACTGGCACAAAAACAGAAATATAGATCAATGGAACAGGATAGAAAGCCCAGAGATAAACCCACACACATATGGTCAACTTATCTTTGATAAAGGAGGCAAGCATATACAGTGGAGAAAAGACAGCCTCTTCAATAAGTGGTGCTGGGAAAATTGGACAGGAACATGTAAAAGTATGAAATTAGAACACTCCCTGACACCATGCACAAAAATAAACTCAAAATGGATTAAAGACCTAAGTGTAAGGGTAGACACTATCAAACTCTTAGAGGAAAACATAGGCAGAACACTCTATGACATACATCACAGCAAGATTCTTTTTGACCCAGCTCGCAGAGAAATGGAAATAAGAACACAAATAAAGAAATGGGACCTAATGAAACTTAAAAGCTTTTGCACAGCAAAGGAAACCATAAACAAGACCAAAAGACAACCCTCAGAATGGGAGAAAATATTTGCAAATGAAGCAACTGACAGAGGATTAATCTCCAAGATTTACAAGCAGCTCATGCAGCTCAATAACAAAAAAACGAACAACCCAATCCAAAAATGGGCAGAAGATCTAAATAGACATTTCTCCAAAGAAGATATACAGATGGCCTACAGACACATGAAAGAATGCTCAACATCATTAATCATTAGAGAAATGCAAATCAAAACTACAATGAGATATCATCTCACACTGGTCAGAATGGCCATCATCAAAAAATCTAGAAACAATAAATGCTGGAGAGGGTGTGGAGGAAAGGGAACACTCTTGCACTGTTGGTGGGAATGTAAATTGATACAGCCACTATGGAGAACAGTATGGAGGTTCCTTAAAAAACTACAAATAGAACTATCATACGACCCAGCAATCCCACTACTGGGCATATACCCTGAGAAAACCATAGGTCAAAAAGAGTCATGTACCAAAATGTTCATTGCAGCTCTATTTACAATAGCCAGGACATGGAAGCAACCTAAATGTCCATCGACAGATGAATGGATAAAGAAGATGTGGCACATATATACAATGGAATATTACTCAGCCATAAAAAGAAATGAAATGGAGGTATTTGTAATGAGGTGGATGGAGTTAGAGTCTGTCATACAGAGTGAAGTAAGTCAGAAAGAGAAAAACAAATACAGTATGCTAACACATATATACGGAATCTAAGGGAAAAAAAAAAAAAAAAAGGCCATGAAGAACCTAGTGGCAAGACGGGAATAAAGACACAGACCTACTAGAGAATGGACTTGAGGATATGAGGAGGGGGTGGGGTGAGATGTGACAGGGTAAGAGAGTGTCATGGACATATATACACTACCAAATGTAAAATAGATAACTAGTGGGAAGCAGCTGCATAGCACAGGTAGATCAGCTCGGTGCTTTGTGACCACCTAGAGGGGTGGGATGGGGAGGGTGGGAGGGAGGGAGATGCAAGAGGGAAGAGAAATGGGAACATATTGTATATGTATAACTGATTCACTTTGTTATAAAGCAGAAGCTAACACACCATTGTAAGGCAATTATACTTCAATAAAGATGTTTAAAAAAATAAAAAATAAAAAAAAATAAAATGTATGAACAAAAGGTAAAGGCAAAGGAACCAGAATAAGTAAAACAATTTTGAGAAAGCAGAATATAGTTAGAGGATATTAAGACCTACTGTAAAGCTATAAGTAAGACAGTGTGGTATTGGTGGAAGGATAGATACATAGTTCAATGAATAGGATAGAGAATACAGAAATAGACACATGCCAATACAACAAACTGTTTTTTTTTTTACATAAGTTAAAAAGCGATATAAAAAGCAAAATCTCTAGTCCTTATAATAACCCGAAAAGGAACACAAATCTCTTAAATGACTAAGCAAGACCATACAGTTAGTGGCAGCACCAGAATCAGAACACAGGTCTACCTACTCTTGCTATGACTGAGCCTCTTCCTCTCCATCTCCTAAATGTCACTCTGAGTTGAAGAGGGGAAAGAAATGGGAGGCCACCGTGATGCCACATCCCTGTGCTTTAACCAGTATGTTTCCTTTATATACTGGACCATCTAGTTCAGATTTTATTTGAAGCAAGTTTTGGCTTGCTTCAGTATGTATTTCATTTTCTATTTATCACCCTCTTTCATTCATGGCAGACAGGCTCTAGAGGTCCTGAGAATGTCTGAAACAAAGAATGCTATAAAACACCTTAGTAACTCTCGAAAATGCTAAGTGGACCCTGAATCAAAACTTCAAGTTTCAGAGAACTTACAGCCACTAACGATCTGCAAAACAAACAAACAACGCCACACCCTAGCAACTCTCAACCTTGGATCAAACTACAATATGTTGGAAGAGGTATTACTGAAAAGAGCTTGAAAGGGCAGCCTAAAAGGCAGAGGGTACAGAACATGGGCCATGTCCCTGTAAAGGGGACATGGTTCATAATATTGTGAATCAAGGGGCTGGTTCACAATACTGGTTATGATGTTCAAAACTGTCACTCAAAGAGAGGTGCATTATTATATATTTGCTTGTTGCTATTGCTTTTCTGATTAGAAGATACAGAGTCACTTTAGGTAACTTCCATTTAATTTAATATTTATTTTCATTTTATATCCAGGTCACATTTTCTACATTAAAATATAATCATGCTGACTCCCCCCACTCCCTCTACCCTCAGAGAAAAAAAGTGAAGAACTTTACACAACTTGAAAGAAAGATGGAATGCACAGAGAAGTTGCTACTGCACCCAAGTAACAAAGAACACAGAGAGATCAAACAGTAGACATGTCAGAAGTGCACAGAAGACAGCTCAGGGCTCGCAGCAGGAAGGAGGAGGAATTAAAAGACTAAAGCTTTTAAATGCTATCACTTGTGCCACAAGATTACCCTGAAAAGGCAGATAGGTCAGAAAGCAGGACCAAATAGGGGATTTTCCAAAGGCTGCTATCTAACAGAGTTTAAAATATCCATAGATTATATATATATATAAAAGATTCCATACACAGAAGAGCTTTCTCTTCCCCACCTTGCCTTTAGCATCCGGTCAACACTTTAGAAACTTAAAACCACTGTTAGCATGTCCGAATGTAGAACCGATATAGGTTTTTTCTTTCTTCAAAAATTGTATCCCAACTCTTGCCAACCAACAATTCTATTAATTATTTTCATTATGATTCCTCTGCATGGAAACCCAGTAAGGGATCATCAAGACAGGGCATCTCACTACTATCAGATCAATGCCAGTTGGGCAAAAGCTGCATGATTCTGTGTTACTCAGAGGGAGGGAGAACAGTAAGACACAGGAGTTGAAACTTATCCGCACCAAAGAGGAAAAGGAAACTCCTTTTCTAACCTATTCATTCAATAGGAAACAGCAGGTGGACAGGAAAAGTCATCTGCTTAGAGCAGACCCAGAGGCACACCATAATCTAAAAACAAGCGCTCAGGAAAGCGTCTCGGCTCGGAGAGGAAGCGTCTTTCAGACCCTATCTTGTCCCTAGTTTGGAGATCAAAGCATTGTAACTTCAGATAGTGATACTCTGGAGGGGGTGGACAGGGAAGGTCTGAGAGACCCAAATAATGAGGACACTAGGCAGCTAACTACACCACTACGTACGAATACACACATCAGTAAGAAAACTTCACCTCCAACCCTCAGCTACTTTAAACAAAGCACTGCAGTTCCAGGTTTTCGGAACAGGGGATATTTTAAAGTCTGTTAGCAGTTTAAAACATTGCAACACTGGCACAATATGTTACCTATTCTTTGTTTTTAATTACAGGGTAACACAGTAAACTCCAACACAAAGGTGGGGATGGGGGACTGCAAAAGGAATAAAGAAAACAGAACCAGTATTTCACAAGAGCATCGAGCCAGCGGTAAGTAGCAGCTAATGCTTTGCAGAGTCTCGAGGGTAGAATTCGCTCAAGGTGCTCTAAGGGATTCTCTTCAGCATTTCTTTGGGGAAGATTCGGAGCAGTTGCCAGCCAATGTCCAAAGTCTCATAGACAGTGCGGTTTTCGTAAGGACCTTACAAAAAATTGAGATTAGATGAATAAAGGCCAAGTACTTCCAACTTATCAGCGTTATTCAAAATTTATTGTTATGGGTCTAGCACTGTGAGCATGAAGTATAAAAAAGAAACACAAAGCAGTCAGGTCTCCCAGGACTGGATGTGACCAAATGTGGAAATGAGGGTCTAGACAGTAAGTACCCCTGGGAATCAGAGAAAAGGGAGAAAGCCCGCAGGCGAGACGTTGGGCGCCTGCGTGCGTGCGTGCGTGTGTGTGTGTGTTTAACAACGGGTGGGATCTAAAAACACTCCACGGAATAATGGAAACTAGACCCAGAGTTTTGTCCAGACAGTAGTGAGAAAAGCAGTTTCCAGCAACACAGGCTGACCTGAAGGAGGCTAGCACAGATACTTAGAAGGCCTTAAATGCCAATGAAGCACCTGAATAGGTCCACGTGAAAGTTTTCAAACTTGCTATTGCTATTATTATTTTTAATAGCAGCATCATTCTTATCCTGCAAATAAATCTCATTTTTTAACTAAGGAGTTAGAGTGGCTAGAGTTCTGCATTCTTTTCTCTACCAGAATAATTTTTATTTTTTTAAGATATTAAGGTTCTGCATAAATTTTTTTTTTTTTTTAGAAAACCCAACAATCATATGTTCTGGGGATTTTAATGGTACTTAAAAAATGTATCACACAAATAGAAAAGTGCACAAATCCTAAGTGTGCAGCTGATGCATTATTCCAAAATAAACACATCGTTTGTAAGTATCACTGAGGTCAAAAATAGAGTTTACCAGCATTACCAGGGGTGGCAGGGAAGAGACCAAACAAAACAGCTTGCAAGCCCTACACATGCTATGTAATAAAAACCATTATAGACTTTTTAACAGAAGGACAATCAATAAAATTAATACTAAATTTACCCCGGCAATGGCACATAGAGAGTCAGGGAGACTGGTGAAGATGCTGGCACTAACGGCCAAGGATGATGGGACAAAGGTCTGGACTAGGTCTTGGGACACAAAGAGTGGTCAGAGATCAGCAGCTTCAACATCGCCCAGGAACTTGTCAAAATACAGGCTCTCTGGCCCCACCCACACCTACCGAATCACAATCTGCACTTCAACAAGATCCCTGGTAGATTCAAAAGCATATTCAACTTTTGAGAAACACTGGCCTAAGTTTTTTTCATAGGAATGAAAAGAGAACAGGATAAGATGTTTCAAAGGAGAACAATGCAAATTAGCAAATATTTGATGACTGGAGAATAAATGAAGAGGCTTAAGAATGCCCAATTCCTGAGCTTGGGCTAACTAGGGTAATGGTCATGCCAGAGGTAGACAGAAATTGAAAAGGGAATTGCTAGGCAGGTGGTCAGTTGGGAAAAGACTTTGGTTCTCACCACGCTGAGCCAGAGAGGATGGCGGCATAAACACAGGCTTCCTAGCTGGAGATGTGGGATTAGAGCTTCCGAAAGAGGGTAAAGGCTCATACATAGCATGTTAGTCATCAGCATAGGGGGAAAAAAGCACAGAAAGAACAGGTAATTAAGCCTTTGGGAACATTAACAATTAAGAAGCAGGAAGATAAGAAATCAGGAGGATGAAAACAGAGGGACTGGGAAAGTCCTAAACCCCCAAAGCCAGAGGAGAGCATTGCAGAGAGGTTAAGAGGGAGGAGAAGTGGCAATGGAGGTAGGAGAGCAGAAGGCCGGTTGTAAGGAAGATAAAAAATAAGACAGGAGCTAAATAAATGGATAAAGAAATTGAAGGTAGAGGGGAAGGAACCAGAGGGCTAAGAACAAAGACATGGCAGGCGGCTGGAAGAACCTCTTCTCTAATCAGAAGGAAAATTGTATGGAGACCAATGTAAATTCTCTCAGACTAGGAAAGAAGTCCTCAAAACTACATATGATGCTGTTTCTATTCATAGGAAAATAGTAATCTTACCCTGAGCAATGAAGTTCCTCTCAAACTTCTGCAGAAATTCCAAGTAAAGCACATCATCTGAGGTAACGGCTTCTTCTCCAACTACGGCTTTCATGGCCTGCGCATCCTTACCAATAGCATAGCATGCATACTAAAGAGAAAAAAAGGTTTACATGAACCTTTATAAATGGTAACGGTACTCTGGGCTATATAAGTGTATTGCTGTAGCTATCTTCACAGTATTTCACATTATTTCCAAACATAATTCACATATGCAAGTATTGGAAAGACTTTATTATACAGCAGTCTCACTAAGGAAGGAGTCTTCAGGCATGCAATACATAGACATTACTAACACTCTACAAAAAATACACTCCCTCAATATATGAATGAGCTTCCATTTTGCAGAGCCTTTAAAAATCACAACTTACACAATAGGAGAAATCCATCTCTAAATTCTATTCAAAAAAAAAGATCTGGGTTATCAGTAGGTTTATTTATCATTTCTACTTTAAGGTCAAATGTATTTTTCTTTAATTATGCTTGGTATACAATCTCAGGACTATAGAAACCAAGGATTTCATAGAATATACACAGCTGTATCCCTTAGCGTTCTGGTGATTGCCTAATATGTTAAACAAAAAATTAGTTAGAATAGTCTTTCAGAAATACTCTATAATAAAGGTTACTAATAAAAACTTAATCGTCTTATGCCTTTTTTATTTAAAAACTACCTCATACAGCATTAGAGGTGGGTTTCAAGCATGTGATCTTTAATCTTTGTCATGAGCAGTTATCCTTATGAAAAAGACTCTTTGGCTCTAATGAATGTTTCTGTATTCCAGTATTCTATATTCTATATTCTATATTAAAATTCTACTTTGATGGGGGGAGAAGAAAAGTGATATGGAAGAAAGACAAGAGGTATAAGACAGCAGCATGAACTGAGAAAGTATTCATTTCTTTAAACACAATCCTGGAGAAAACATACGTACCAGCTGGTTAGATACATCGGCGTGATCCTTTCTGGTCATACCTTCTCCAGTAGCAGACTTCATTCACCGAGACAACGAGGGCAGCACATTAATAGGCGGGTAAATCTTGGGTAAAAGGGGAAGGGGGAAAATATTATATTTAAGTACAAAATTCAAGCTTTACTGGTAGTAAAGGAGGATTTTGAAACTCATTTTTATTGCTTAAATTGCATAAAACTGCTACATGTGTTTCCTAGATGATTCCTAATATCTCTTCTGGTAAGAAAAGGAAGTAAGAAACATTTTACAGGTTAAGATTTCTTTTTGAGAATCAAATCCAAAAAGTAAAATCTACAAAACAGTACAAGATTCTATTAAAAAACTGAATTTTCAACATCTGCCTACAACATCAAATCCAAATGGTCTTCTGAACTCTGACTCATAAAATCACACATAAAAAGATTAACAATAATTTCACCTAAAAGCTGATATCAGAAGCTGGCATCTACTAAAGAACCAATAAAAAATCTGTTTTTGATTATGCAGTCATAAAAAAGAATGAAATCTTGCTGTTTGCAACATCATGGATGGACCTTTAGGGCACTATGCTAAGTGAAATAAGCCAGACAGAAAAAGATAAATACCGTATCATCTCACATATATGGGACCTTAAAAAACAAACAAAAAAATGTCAAGCTCACAGATAGAGAACAAACTGGTGGCTGCCTGAGGCAGGGGATGAGTGAGCCAAATGGGTGAGGGAGGTTAAAAGGTACAAACTTCCAGTTATAAAATGAGTAAGTCATGGGGATGGGACTTTCACAGCATGGTGACTATGTACGTTAATAATACTGTATTGCATATTTAAAGGTAGCTAGAAGAGTGGCTCTTCAAAATTCTCATCACAAGAAAAAAAGTGTTGTAACTATGTGAGGTGGTGGATGTTAAGTGGACTTATTGTGGTGATCACCCTGCAACATATACAAACATCAAATCATGACATTGTACACCTGCGACCAATGTAATGTTACGTCAATTATACCTCAATTAAAAAAATTTTAACAATAAAAGACAAAGAAAAAACTCTGAAAAATCTGTTCTTGTATTAATAACAAAAGTGTGTGTGTTTAACAACGGGTGGGATCTAAAAACACTCCACGGAATAATGGAAACTAGACCCAGAGTTTTGTCCAGAGAGTAGTGAGAAAAGCAGTTTCCCAGCAACACAGGCTGACCTGAAGGAGGCTAGTACAGATACTTAGAAGGCCTTAAATGCCAATGAAGCACCTGAATAGGTCCACGTGAAAGTTTTCAAACTTGCTATTGGTATTATTATTTTTAATAGCAGCATCATTCTTATCCTGAAAATAAATCTCATTTTTTAACTAAGGAGTTAGAGTGGCTAGAGTTCTGCATTCTTTTCTCTACCAGAATTATTTTTATTATTATATATATTATTATTATATGTGACCTGGAGGGAGTCACTCACTCTTTCAGACCTTGTTACAGGGAAGAACCAAATCTGACTACACGGTGGATCTGTTTCTTTGACTTTAATCTTTGCCTTCCGCTGCTTTTGTTCACTAAAAGGATACTGTCTGTACATAATGACCTGCCTCGCGGGAACCCTGTTCCTCTGCCTGAATGTTAAACCAAAGTGCCTTTGTTCAGGGAAACATACGGACTCTGTCCACCTGTGGATGGCTGCAATTAAAAAGAAATTAACACATCCCCTCCCTGAGGCTGGCCATTCCAGGGGATATTCGCAAAACTAATGGCCCTTTTACTTTATCTCCTCATCTCCTCCCCATCTCTGTGCTATAAAAGAAACTGGCATCCAAACCCCGATAAGATGGTTATTTTGAGACTTTAGTCTGCCATCTTCTCGGTCTGCTGGCTTTCCGAATAAAGTCGTATTCTTCCCTCAATGCGTCATGTCTGATTTATTGGCCTGTCGTGCGGCAAGCACAGCAAGCTTGGACTCGGTAACAACCTTAGTTTATTCGGATGCGGGTGCTTTGTACCAGGTGAACTCTAAAGTTTTCCCTTCTCTAGGTAAGTTTACCTCAACACGTTCCAGAAGGTAAAAGAATAATCTCTCCTTCTGCTTGATTAAAGTAAGCAAACATCTACCTAAAGTGCACTTAAAATATTTGCTTTCCAGACATTTATGTAATATATTCCACCATGAAAATCTCAAGTTGTGGTCAATGTGTTGGAAAAAGTATGCACTTAATCAGTATTTCCAGTTTGGGTTTATGGCCTCTTGGTGGAAGCAAGTCAGGAGAGTCAAAAGCAGAAAGAGATAACCATCTCCGTGTGTCCCACCACCTTCTCCTACAGCAAGAGGGAACCCACCTGCCCCATGGCTGAGCACAACTACACCACACAGGAACTCACAGCGCCTGGCCCTGAAATCATCCGAAACCCAGGGCCAATGCAGATCTGTGAAACTGGGTCCTAAATGCTGCTTTTAATTGACATGCTTTTTTTATCTGTATTGTTTAGACAGCTGCAACGTAAGCATGATAGAAACATTGTTGAAATCAAGTATTTTTCAAACACATTGCTAAAGTTATAGGCTTTTACTTTTTTTTTCCCTCCTGCTTGAAATATTATTAATCTAGGATGGAACACAGCTCACCCTTCCTGTGCAGCAAAAGTACAGCTCAAGTTTCTCAATACTCTTTCTTTCCCAATCTTTCTAAATGATCAGGAAGAAAACATTTTACAAGACATCTGGGAACGTATCTTTTGCTGGCAAAGATGTTGAAAACAGAGAAAAAGTCAGAAAAAAATTACTTCCGATGACATCAAGACCGTATTTTGAAATTGTTACCGACCAGGGTTCTTGGCGTCCTTAAACAATAAAAATTGATCAAAGGCCAGACAAGAAATTCAGGCAAGGCTTTATTGGGGCCCCTGCTGCAGCAGGGGGGAGCGAGAACAAACAACAGGCTCCTTTGCTTGCGTGCTCCCTAAGCGGGGGCGAGCTTGCTGCTTATATGGCAGTGGTCCCCAAACCTTTTTGGCACCAGGGGCCGGTTTCATGGAAGACCATTTTTCCACGGACCGGCAGGGGGTGGGGTGGGGGGATGTTTCAGGCAGTAATGTGAGCGATGGGGAGCAGGAGATGAAGCTTTACTCGCTCCCCTGCCACTCACCTCCTGCTGTGCAGCCTGATTCCTACCAGGCTGCGGCCTGGGGGTTGGGGACCCCTGTTATATGGCGTGAGGGCAGGGGTGTGTCCAGGGGTCGGGCCAGAAGGGTGGCTTAGGTGGTTTGCCCACCGCTTAGGTGGTGTTGTGTGCAGGGGGCAAGTGCAGTACCCTGCTTTTGCTCTGGGATCTTCAAAAGTGGCAGTTGGGTTTTTTGGTCTCTTTGTATCTTTTGTCCAGAATTTGCCCCAACTGGGCGTGCACGTCGTTATTTTTAGTCCCATACAGTTTGTTATTTTGTTGCTCGAGGAGAGGTGTGTCGAGGTGCAAGCACTGCAACACTGCAGCAAAGGGCCCCAGGTCCCAGCAAAGGGTCCCAGGTCCCAGCCTGTCTCAAAATCAATATATGGCTGTTGAAAACAATACTAGAACACTGCAAATAAAAGGATGTTATTTGATACATGGCACAAATTTAGTTCTGACAAATGAATTGGCTTCTAAACTTCAAGAGTAACACAAAAGAAGAAAATGAAGTATGGTTAGTGTTATTAAGGAATGCCTCAAAGGAGTGCTGGGTAGTGGGCATATTCTATTAGCAGCTTCAAGGAATTAAAGTAATGAAATTAAAGGAATTAAAGTATTTAACTGTGAGTCTAGACTGTTTTAGGACTACTGGGAGAATAGCACTAACCCAGTGGCCTCCTGTATATGTTGAAAATAGTAATATGCAAATTGGGTCATTTGTACAAAATTTAGGAAGATTTCTCATTAAGAAGTTCCATTGACTTAAAGTGATACCAATATGTGTTTAGTTCAACATTAAACTACTTCAAATGGTAGGGAATTCCTTTAACCTACTGTTATGTTGAAGCCCTAACCCCCAGGACCTCAGAATGTGACTGTATTTGGAGAAAGGGTCTTTAAAGAGGTGATTAAGGTAAAAGGAGGCCATTAGGGTGGGTCCTAATCCAATCTGACTGGTGTCCTTACTAGAAGAGGACATTTGGACACAGAGAAGCACCAGGGAAGTGTGCACACGGAGGAAAGACCATGTGAGGACACAGCAAGAAGACAGTCATTTGTCAGCCAGGGAGAGAGGCCTCAGAAGAAACCAACCCTGGCAACACCTCGATCTGGGACTTCTAGCTACCAGAACTGTGAGAAAATAAATTTCTGTTGTTTAACCGTCTGAATGTGGCATTTTGTTACTGCAGCCCGAGGAAAATAATACTCTTAGCTTCTGGATTGGCCTGTGGTGGCCTTGCTGAGTGACTTGGATCGGTGAGTCCCTTACGGCTCAGCCACAAGCCGTTATACTCATGACCCTCAGGGTCTCACAAGGTTTGTATGCTGGGTGGGTGCCGTGTTCGCTACCACTCTCTAAGTCTGCCTTATTTCCAAAGGAGTTTAAGTTTCTCCTCAGACCATCACGGACCAGTCTAGTTCTGGCAAGCAGAAGGCACTCGGTGGCACTGTTGAAATTCAGGAAGTTTTCACGTTTAATTGTGTCTGCCAGTTGAATTCCCGGAAGAGTATGTGTCTGAGAAGGACCGCGATGGTACCTCCTGGCTAACTCAGACCATCCTTAACCACATTCCACACCGTCCGTGCCTAACAGACACTTGTTCACTGACTCAATTTTCAGGGCCAATTGGTCATTTCTAGGCCTTTCCATTCTTTCTAGCACAGGCTCCTTGTTTTCTCCTATAGAGAGGGCCAGTTCAGAGGCGTCCTCTATGAGTCATCGCTCTTAAGGACTCAGGGAAATTACCCTGAGTCCTTATTTTTGAAATGTGGCATCACTTATTTTTGAAATGTGACAGATTAAGCGCCTTACTAGGGAATGACCATTTCTTAGTTAATGAATGAAGGGCCTTGGTCGTGCCCTCCTCGGGAGCAGAGCCTCCAGAGCTTCAGAAGGACTTGGTGTGTTCTGTCCACCTTAGCGCAGGACCATGCTGGTATTTTCATGTAAGAAACTAAGGGTGTTAAATCAGATCATCTTATTAAAATAATAGAATATAAGATTGAAGGTAAGAAAGACTGAAGGAAAGGAAGAAAAAAAAATCAGAACCAAAAGAGATAACAGTGATAACATCGCAGGCCTGAGTCACCATCCTGAGAAAGGCTTGCTGGTGTCTAGGCACCTGAATTTTGGGAGGGCTTTCACCACTCCCAGAATTGAGAAGAGTGGCTCACTGCTGCCTAAGATGTTTATGCAAACAATGTGGTTGGTGCTGAACACTTGCTTTCCTTCTGGAATCTGGGATTTCGATATGTACCAGGGAGAGGGTGCCTACATGACCATCCCCCATAAAAGCCTGGGCTCCTAGGCTGAGGCTAAGCTCCCCTGGTTGGCAACATTTCACACATGTTGTCCTCATGGCTGGAGGACTTACGCGTGTCCTGTGTGGTTCCACTGGCAGAGGACTCGAGGGAGCTTGCCTCTGGTTCCCTCCAGACTTTGGTCCACTTGCCTTTTCCTTGTTGACTGTACTTTGTGTCCTGCTGCTGTAAGAAATCACAGCTGTGAATATAACCCTAGGCTGATTCCTATGAGTCCTTCCAGTGAATCATGGAGCCTGGGAGTGGCGTGGGGGACCCCAATACAGGAGTGATCACGGAGAACTGCCAGAGGCAAAGAACCCAGAGTGGAATGCAGCCTGGAGACATTCCCCATAGGACACAAGTCACCTCCATGAGAACTGCACAGAACAAGCTCTTAACATAGAGTCCTCCTTTCCACCTGTCACAGATGGGCCTTTCATAATAACAGGAGATCTGTTCTGCATTTCCACACTTTCAAGTAACAATCACAGGTCACAGGAAGACGCGTGACACAACATACTTATCTATTCCAAGCGCTTTATCTAGTAACAGGGCAACTCTACGAGGCTTTCTCAAGATTTGGGTCTTTCGGTGATTTCATTGCTTCTGAGAATGAGATTATTATCTTGTGCTCAATAAAACATACAAACAGATAAATGTGTTAATGTCTTTACTAACTGTTAGATTTGGGTAGACTAGTATAGGCTATGTGTGGTAGGATTAATTCTTAGATTTGCCAAAGTCCAAAAGAAGAGAACCAGGTAAGCATCAAACTTCACACTTGTCATCACAAGAAAAAGAATGTGTAACAATGTGAAGTGATGTTTGTTAACTAAACTTATTGTGGTAATCCTTTCACAATAGATACATACATCAGATCATTATGTTGTACACTTTAAACTTACACAATGTCATGTGTCAATTACGTCTCAATAAAACTGGAAAATAAATTTCACGCTAATGGTAGACATCTTGAACAAAAATTCCATTTTTAAATAATTTGTGAGGAAGAGTGAAAGCCACTGAACAACTAAACCCTTCTGAGACATTCCGTATGGATTTTTAACCTCTTTCAAGAGGCTAACTGTCCATTTTAATATTAGGGAAAAGTAGACAATCCTGCAACAGTGGAATGAAAAATTCCTCCATTCAAAATTTTCTTCTCAAATCAGAATATTTAGATTTATCCTACACTATGTTTGTAAGGGAAACATACTACCACAAGATTTTGCTCTCATTTATGCAAAAAATAGTAGCTCTCTTACAGTGTTTGTCACAATTCTGATTTCAGAGGAAGTGTTAACTTAAATAGGATTTAGCCAAATATGTTTAAAAATATGTCAAGATCGGGACTTCCCCGGTGGTCCAGTGATTAAGACTTTGCCTTCCAAAAGGGGGTGCAGGTTCAATCCCTGGTCAGGGAGCTAAGACCCCACATGCCTCAGGGCCAGAAAAGCAAAACATAAAACAGAAGCAATATTGTAACAAGTTCAATAAAGACTTTAAAAATGGTCCACATCAAAAAACTCTTTAAAAAAAATATGTCAAGATCAAACAGCTGTTTTTAAACTAATTGTGTATTTAAAGCTGTTTTGGTAGTTTTAGTGACAAAATAGAGATGCTTTTTTCTCAGCATTTTAAATTTGAGTTAGCAATACTGTTAAACCAAAATGATTAGGGTCATACGGTTCACACTGTAATTTCAAAATTAACTCTTACACAAGAGAAGTTAATCTTAGAATAGGACAAAGAAATATATACTTGAAAACTAAGTTTAAGTAAATGTGAAATAAGTCCTTTGCAACATATAATTGCCATTTCCTAAGAAAAGTAAAAGGCTGTGTGTTAGAGCAGAGGTAAGACAATTCTCCATGGGTTTCTCACATTTCTGCACATCTTACAAACAGAAGCACTGACAGCCCTTTATTCTCAGCTATCTTGCCAAGGATGTTTAGATAGAAAACAGCCTTGTAAGATAATGTCTTCTTCCAGAGGTAAGGGCAAGCATGCTTACCTCCCAAAAGATTCTGGTTCCCTGAACTCTTGTCTTATAACCCACTGTGCGTGCAGGCATCCATCTGTGCCTATCCACACAGCCCCTGCGTGACTCAGGGTCAAGGAGAACCAAGGCAAATATTCGGATGCCCATGCTGGCTGCAGTGGTTTATGAGTAACCAAGTAAGTAATAGAGTCCTTTGTTTCTGACCCATAAGTCTTCTGTCTTCTACCTGCATCCATGGAAAACAGCAGCTTAACTTGTTGCAAATAGGGCAAAATCTCAGATACTCCAAAGTTCTGCATGGAAAGATTACAGTTCATCTCTCAGAAGACTTACTATAGAATGCATATGAAAAGGTCTATGACTAAATAATCTATTTATTTCAGGTCACTATGCAAACATTTATATATTTTAACATATTGATCTGCTCAATATGTTAAAATATAAATGTATGTTTGTGCTCTTTTGTTTTTTATTGATGCACGATTAGAAATTCTTCTTTGTTTCCTTTTTAAAAATGGTATGTATTGCATTGTTTTTTCATAGAAAATAACAATGAAAAAAAATGTAGTCTGTGGTCTCACTAGTCAGAAAATCCCTGGTGACATAAAAAATAAATAATAGACATAGGCACACTTGGCTAGAAAATTCAAATAGTACAGAAAAGCTTAAAGAACACAGAAGCCACTCTTTCCCCCAGCACCAACTTAACCATTTTTATGGTTTATTAAAATTGTCTGGGCTTCCCTGGTGGCGCAGTGGTTGAGAGTCTGCCTGCCGATGCAGGGGACACGGGTTCCAGCCCTGGTCTGGGAAGATCCCACATGCCGCGGAGCAACTAGGCCCGTGAGCCACAACTACTGAGCCTGCACGTCTCGAACCTGTGCTCGGCAACAAGAGAGGCCGCGATAGTGACAGGCCCGCGCACCGTGATGAAGAGTGGCCCCCGCTCGCCGCAACTGGAGAAAGCCCTCGCACAGAAACGAAGACCCAACACAGCCATAAATAAATAAATAAATAAATAAATAAATAAATAAATTAATAAAAATGAATATCTGCTTTAAAAAAAATTGTCTTTTACTTCTGCATTTACTGCTTCCCATAAATCCTTTCTTTTCAGATTTTCTGGTAGGAAACTCCACAATCTAAGACAGGGAAGGCATCAGGTTCCTGGTTTAGGCATGGCGGCCACCATCCATCTGCCATGGGATCCTTCTCATCATTAACAATGTTCTAGGGAAGCTGCAGCTTAGGTTCCAGGCACTGGGGGAAATATAAGCAAATACTTCCTCCTTCCTCTTCCCAACAGGGAAGTGTGCTGGGCCCACAAGACTCCAGTCCCTGTCACCTGGGGACACCCTCCCCTTTTCTCTTCCAAAAGGGAAAGAGAAAAAGATCTACCATGGCCATAGTTCATCTTCTGAAGAGCAGATCAGGAGCTTATTTTTGCTTTAACCATTTAGAAGCAGGATCAACTGAAGTCACTATTGTGAACTGATTACCATTCATTTTTAATTAAAATGTGATGTAATAAAAAGCATGCATCTTGTTAACTATATGTCACATTTGCTCAGCTCTAAATTTTGCTACACCATATTCTATTCATGTAATTTCAGTCTTTGAGTTTGTTTCTGCAGTAAAATTTCCACCTACATAAAATTTTACAGAATTGAAGAAACATGTTATGTGTACAGCCAGATCTTTATCATTTCGAAATGTTTATATCCATACTTCAGTATGCTTTGATGATCTTATTTTTAACCTCAGAGTACAGGTTGGACTCTTTAGATATGCAGATTAATCTATGATCTTGTGACTTCAGAGTCACAGGCAATGACGGTATCATTCACCAACCAATTGCTACTGTCAGGAAGCAGACTTTTCTTCTGCCCTATTAGGTTTAGTAATTAGGGGCCTGCAAATTAAAATGACAAAAGATAGTTTAACAGGAGAAGAAGTTTATTCATATATATGGGAGCTAACAAGAGAAGTAACTATCTCACTAAATGTTTAAAGTTAGAGGTTTATATATCTAACTTAGCAGAGAAAAGGAAAGTGGAAGAAAGGACTTCTATTCTTTTAGAAGAATAAATGAAAGATAAGTAATTTTGTGATTATTTTGTGTCTGCACGTTCAAGGGGTCTTTCCTTCTTCTATGCGAATCTCCCCAGAGAGGGGATTTGTGGTAGGTTTACTCTTGATTTCTCTCCTGGGAGTAGACCTGTCTTGAAGAGGGAATCATAGAGGCCTCATTTCTCAGAAATGTCTGCTTTTAGTCAAATAAGGAAAGCTCTTTCTGCATCTGTTGATTCCCAAATGTTTTGAGCTTAAAATAATCTCCATACCAACTCTGAGGGTCCAACTGGGTCTTTAGGCATTCCTCCCTATATGTCCTCACTTGTAATGCTGTGAGGCAGTGCCTACTCTACCTTGTACAGATAAGGAAACTGGCTCAGAAGGACTCAGTTACCTGCCCCCCGTGAACAACTAGCCAGTTTCAGAGCTGGATTATTACAAGGGACATCTGAATCCATAGCCCAGCCTCTTAGCCCTTTGAGACATGATCACTCAAGAGATCTTAGAGGGCTTCCCTGGTGGTGCAGTGGTTAAGAATCCACCTGTCAAGGCAGGGGACACGGGTTCGAGCCCTGGTCCGGGAAGATCCCACATGCCGCAGAGCAACTAAGCCCGTGGGCCACAGCTACTGAGCCTGTGGGCCACAACTACTGAAGCCCACATGCCTAGAGCCCGTGCTCCGCAACAAGAGAAGCCACTGCAATGAGAAGCCCGTGCATTGCAACGAGGAGTAGTCCCCGCTGGGTGCAACTAAAGAAAGCCCATGAGTGGCAACAAAGACCCAACACAGCCAAAAATACAATAGAACAACAACAACAAACGTTTAAAAAAAATAAGAGAGATCTTAGAGCTCATGTGATCCAACCCTCTTTATGCTATTGAATAAATTTGTTTACCTCACTGTCAATCACTAAATGGGGGGTCTTGGACAATTTTCTCAGCCCATTTGTGTCCTGGTTTTTCCATCTGTAAAATGATTACAGTATTCACTTCAGAAGCATGCTTTGAGGAACAGTGCCAGGCACATAGTAAGTGCAAAGTATCTGCTCTTATTATTATTTACTTTATAGACATCAACACATACTTATAAAATATTCCAAGACTAAGTGTACAGAGTAAAACATGTAAATCATCTCTTACCCACCTGCCCACCGTCTTCCCAGGGGTCACCATCAGTGGATGTGTTTCTAGTCCTTTACCATCATAGTCATACATATTTTTAATCTGAGCACTCATGAGCTGTCTTCATGCATTTTAACAGAAATGGAATCATATTTTGCAAATTATTCTCCAACCTCCTGTTTCCATTTAAACCACTCAAGTCTTATAGATCTTTCCATGTCAGAACATCTCAGTGTTGCTCATTCTTTTTTAACAGCTGCATGGTGTTATACTGAATGGACTTAAAATGATGTACCCTTCTGATACTGATAAGCTTCTAGGCAGTTGTGGGGCTTTTGGTTTTGTTTTTCTCATGTAGCTAGACAAGCTCTTAGTGATTAGACATGTGGAAAAGCTAAAGAGAGCATGTTGTTCCAGAAAAGTTCACATTAATATACAGCAGAGACTCTTCTCTCATGATCGGCTTCGTGTCTCTCCAGCTCTGATAGATAATATCATCTAAACAAACATTTGGGTTTTTTTTTTACCCATTTCTAGTGGGGCTGCACTTTTGGTTCCCTAACAACTTGCAGCTTCTGATCTGGGCAGAGTGAAGAACAAAAATAAAGGTGATGGTGGAGCTTGTGCCTAGGATGACACCCACTGGACTGAGATAATGAAACAGCCACTGAATGAGGCACGTTTGACCCTGGGGATGTCAGAGGTTTCTAAGGGAGCTTTTAATGGGCTAGTATCACAGGGTCACTTTTTAAAAACAGGTTCTACTTAAGTTGGACTGCATCTTTCTGCATATTTCTTTCTACCATCCTAGTTTCCTTCCAAACCAACGGGATGACAAACCATGCTACAGTAACATGAACATGTCGGTTTACATGAGGGAGTAGGGAGTTGACCCTTATCTGGGGAATTCTGAAATAGAGACTCCTGGAGGCACTATTTCTACCTGAATGTTTTGCACACTGCTAACTAATCACTTCTTAACTGCATGAGAGAGGAGTTTTTCTATGTACCATTTCAAATCAGAATCCGATGGTATTTTACCATTAGGCAACAAAAGATCATCAGTTTCCAAAATTTAGTGAAATTTACAATAATTGAAAAAAAAATTTGTGCTAGCAAAAGTATCCAAGAGAGAAGAATCCAAGCCAGGAGCAAATATACTATCAAATTATTCATGAAATAATAATGATAATGATGTTGTGTGTTTGTGGAGAGCTTCCCATAAATGACGCCCTGAGCCAAGCACTTGGCTTAGATCACCTCACTTAATTGTCTCGACAGCGTAATCACTCTCACCTAAATATGAATTCAATCAGTCTGACTGGTTGAAATGCAAGGAAGAGTTCACTGATGTTCCCTGGTTTATAAAGAAAACTGCTTGTTATTACTTCTCTTCTGGATTATTTCACAGACATTAGATCGAAGTTTCAGAAGAAAATTCCCCATTTTAGTTTAGCAGATCTTCCCATGTTTTTATCATGTCTTAGCTATAAAAATTTCAGAAATGCAAATATATAATGTAATATACTCTTTACAAATAAGTAAAAGCAAAGATTTATCTCATTCACAAAAATGCTAAAAAAGCAAGATAGCAGAATTAATGCTTTAAACTTAACACCTGACTACTACAGGCTACTACAGATGAATAAACGTCTATAGAAGACAAACTACAGGGACTCCCCTGGTGGCGCAGTGGTTAGGAGTCCGCCTGCCAATGCAGGGGACACGGGTTTGAGCCCTGATCCACGAAGATCCCATGTGCTGCAGAGCAACTAAGCCCGTGCACCACAACTACTGAGCCTGTGCTCTAGAGCCCGCAAGCTCTGCAACATGAGAAAGCCACCGCAATGAGAAGCCCGCGCACTGCAACGAAGAGTAGCCCCCGCTCGCCTCACTATAAAGAAGGACTATATGATGAACAGCATCAAATTTATAATCACTGGGCAAACCATGAGGTACGATTTGAAATATACTAGAAATGGTCAGTGTCTTTCAAAATATCCCGTCTAGTCTTCCCCATAGTGTCTAAGGGGCCACCATGGCATTGAAATATTGATTTACTGTGAATCTCAAAGACTTTTCAATCTTAAGAAGTGTCTTTCTGAAATGGAACTACCCTTTGTGGCATTCTTTTTTTAAAAAAATTAATTAATTAATTATTTTCTAAAATAGATCTTTATTGGAGTATAATTGCTTCACAATACTGTGTTAGTTTCTGTTGTACAACAAAGTGACTCTTTTAAGTCAGGGTCTCTCATCAGTTTATTCATCCAACAATATTACTTGAACCACAATTGCCAGCAGGTGCTGTGTAAGGCTCTGAAGAGGATGGGAGACAGAGGCAGAGCTTTCCTAGGAAAGCTCACATTTTCACCTCCTTTATTCTCACCTGAGAGCAGCTGACACAGAAAGAGCAGGAGAAAATGTTGATGTCTGAGTAGGTAAGAGAGAAAGGACAGAACACTCTCTTTGACCGCCTTACTATGAGCTGCCATGGGCTGGCTCTGTGGACAGAACATAAAACATGTGGCAAGATTGTGCTGGGGTAAGTGGTTTCTACATGGACTATTTCTAAGACACTGTTATGCTCTTACAATTTCTCACTTTCATTGTATAACTGTCTCTGCTCTGAGTACATTTCAGAGAAAAATCTTAGGTGAGCATTCAAGTAAAGCAATGAAAATGTACTGCAGTGTGATCAAGCGGGTATTTTAGCGATTTATAATTATGCCTCTAGCATATAAAATGCTCTACACTTCACAAGTTGGACTTGTTAGGAGGCAGATAAATTCATGAATGTGTGCAGTCTCTATTATATTTCTATCCTGGACTATTTTTCTTAAAGATTTTTATAGCTGCATAGGAGGTGATTTTAAGAAAAATACTTTGACTACTTTTTTCATGTTAAATACTCACTACAAATATTGTAGGAATATTCAAACATAGAATTCTCCTGTTCACCTCCTGTCTTGAAGAAGCTTTTACTTTGTGTTTTTGAGTGACATAAAGTCTCTTTGACTTTGTGTTTGAAAGTGACATAAGTGTGGTAGGTGTCCTGATACAAGGATGGCATTTTCGGTTCCGTGCCTGTCTCTCAAAGGTTCAATGAAGCACAGAGGAGCAGGTGACTTCCTTACTGTTTCTGTGTGGGCTCTGCCTGTCCCATCACTGAGTCTGCCTGTCATCCTCGTGCAGATGGGCAGGCAGTTTACAGGCCCCATGGGGTCTGTGTCCTGGCTTCAATGTTGGACCCATTAGGAGAGCCCTGGGGGACCACATGAGTTGCCCGCAGGGTCCTACCTGAGCTCAGGGGAGCAAAGGGGGAGATTGAGGGCAGTGAGAGCTCTCAGCACCGCTGCCCCTGGGCTCCCTCCCTGGAGGTAGTGATGAATGCCCAGACCTAAGAGCCTTCTGTCCATGTTTGCTGCACATATAAACTTAGTGAGGCAGTGATGAATTTGTGGAGAAAACAATACTTTTTTAAGTCCAAAGAACTAAATTAGAGTTCCTGACCTGTTGTGATTCCAACTTTGTATACATCTCTTAATCTCCATGAACCTCCATTTCTCTGTGCAAAAGAGAGGTAACAGTGATTGCCCTGACTACCTCCACGATGGAAGATGTATTGGTGTTTTACGTACAATGAAAAACTATACAGGAGTTCCATGGCCGATGGTTTGTAGAATGAGGCAAGCTAGAATAAAAACAGTGACAGAAGGAACAAAAACAGAAAGACGGGGTGTTCTTTTCTTTTAAACAATAATGAATTCACTGAGGAGTCTGAAAAGTTCCAGGAGCTGGGTGCTGCAGAGCCCAGCGGACACCATGGAAACCTCAGCAGGATGTCCAGTGTTTCAGTGTTGCATCACCGTTAACTAATAGGAAGCCAGTTTCCTCTCCCTAACTTTCGGAGAACTAAGGATTGTATATTTTGGAAAATAAGGTTGAAAATGAGAATAAAGAGTGAAGATGATTGGATTGTAAATTTTTTTTTTAATTTCCTAATTTCCTGCTGCCTCAACACCCAGGGGACCAGGTGCGTGGGGGTGCCCAGGCTGGTTCCTGCCGCAAGATTCCCTTTTTGCCCTCCCCGACTGTGACTTAGACATTCCAAGAGACAATGAAATCTCCTCAAGCCTTGTTTCTGCTCCACCCAGACTTGCCCAAGGTCCTCACTCTCTCTCGACTCCCCACCTGCTAGGTGGCTGCTGAATGCTGAGGTGCGCCCTGTCTTCTCCTCTAGGACCTGTGAGTATAATAAACCCTGTAATTTCTTCTGCAGAAATATTGCAGTGGCCCTTAAAGACCCTACAAGGGGGACTTACTCCCCCATTTACAATGATACTGGCAGCAAATGGAATTTTAATTCCAAATGTATGTAGTTTGGGAAAGCTAGATGATTTCCTATACAGACTATCTAGAAGGTTCTGTTGGCTCCTAGACACCCAATAAGCTATTAGAGAGTCTGCTTCCTGGACCTTGGCTCACAATAGCTCAGTTTCTCAGGCCCCATCTTTATTTTCATTCTCCCCATTTACACTGGCGCTTATGACTGTCAGCCATGGTTTATGACTAATAAAACCCTATTGTGTAAAATGCACTAGAGTGAGGACCTTGCACAACAGGTGATTTAGGCATAAGAAGCTATCCTTCTGCTATATTCTTTTAAAATACTGAATCATTTTTTAAAACATGAATTACAAGCTGTCAGGGATGTCAGTCATGTACACGCAGATATGCAACTAAAACTGTGCAGGTGTATCCCTCAGATTGTTTAGTGCTTACAATTTATTTTTGAAAGACATTTTGTGCTAAGTGAATGTAATCTAACATATAATTTTGGTATGTTTTACGAAAGGGACAATCATACTTCTCATTATTATCATTTAATACGAAAAGAGTTAGTTTGGCTTTTGCTCAATTTTGAATGTGATTTTTAAATCTCATTTTATTAATTTAGATGAACTATAGAACTATGGGGGCTTCCCTGGTGGCGCAGTGGTTGAGAATCTGCCTGCCAATGCAGGGGACACGGGTTCGAGCCCTGGTCCGGGAAGATCCCACATGCCGCGGAGCAACTGAGCCCGTGAGCCACAACTACTGAGCCTGCGCGTCTGGAGCCTGTGCTCCGCAACAAGAGAGGCCGTGATAGTGAGAGGCCCACGCACCGTGATGAAGAGTGGCCCCCGCTTGCCGCAACTAGAGAAAGCCCTTGCACAGAAATGAAGACCCAACACAGCCATAAATAAATAAATAAATAATAAATAAATAAATAAATAAAATTAAAAAAAAAAAGAACTATGGTATATCATAGTATCAGAAATTCAGAAATCCTCAATGCAGTTTAACTTTCAACCTGTTCCAAGAGGATTTAAGGGCATCATAATGTCCCAGGGCTGTAAAAATTTGCTTGTGGATGTAGTAACCATACGCTTATCTCACATACAACTTTTCAGTCTTAGAATTAATGGTTTTTGTGAATTAAAAATTATTCTGCAAAAATTAGCATAACTGTCCTTGCCTTTAAGCATCACTCTGGTGAGCTGGTATTAGGAATAATGAGAAGAAACTTGTATCAACCCTGCCCCCCACCACTGGTTAAACTACAATATGCTCTATACACCGTGAATCACTTCTTTTAAGAAAGTTATCTTATGAGATGGCAGCTGCTTATACCTGGAAATGTAGAAAATACTTCACTCACAACGTTTACGGAGACTAACTGATGAGGAAACACCCAAGGCAGAGACAAATGAGACGGAGCTGTGTGCTCAGGGATGCACGGGCTGGGATGCAGGAACCGAAACTAGCACCAAGTGGCCCCTGACCTGACGTGATTCTGCAGGGAATTGCAGCAGATACGTTTGCTGGGAAATCAGGCAACGCTCAAGGAGGAGGAGGCTGCAGATTTGTAATTTAATAACGAGGAATTTAAACTGTTGCCACAAGAGGAGGGGCATTTCTGGTAGAGCAAACCTCCATGCAGAGGCCTGGACTTGGAAGAAGGCGGCACACTCTCCGGACAAGCAGGATGCTGGGCGGAACTTGGCTGAAGTTTAGGAAACAGGATGGTGAGAAGAGTCTGGGGAGTCAGGTCAGGGCCGCTCTGTGAGGGGCCCTGAGTGTGAGAGTAAGGAAGGGAGACCGCAGTCTCCAGGCAAGGGTGTGCCCAGGGAGGCACGGGGGAGAGGGGGGAATATGCCCACCTTCTCTGGGGGAAGATGCCTCCCCCCTCCCCAGGCCACACAGGGGTGGGAGGCGAGGCTGGGGGATTTGCTTCAGAACACAGACGGGAATCTATTGTTATAGACTGTATCTGAAATGAAGAAAATTAGGAATCAGTAAGGAGTTAAAATAGAGATCATTTCATTTGGAATTAGACAAATCCTTAAAAGGTGCTACATACACATGGAAGTTCATTTATCTTCTGGTGCAGAGTCAGGTTTTGGTTTTAGTTTTGTTTGTTTTCCCTTTTTTCTAACCAGCCGCAATGAAATCAGGGCTGGGGTAGAGTTCTCAGTAGCAGTGACTGCATTCCGGAGGGAGGGGCAGTGAGCAGGGTCTCACCTCCTCGCCTGGATGCAGCTCACCGAGCTCTCAGGGAGGAGGGCGAGCTCCCTGCCGTCTTCCGCGGTCCCGAGCCCTCGTCCTTCTCCAGCCCGAGGTCAGAGAGGTGAGCGGTCCCTCCTTCCTCAAGGGCACAGCCCTGCCTTCCCCTCCTCAGGAGTGTCTCCTGGGATGAGCCCTGGGTGTGGGGCCCTGAGAGGCTGCCCCCGGCAGCTCCCTGCAGTACTAAGGGCTCCTCCCAGCGTTTGCCAGCAGCTTCCGTGCTGCTGCTTGTTAGGGCCGCTGGGCTGGGAGGACGTGACCCACAGAAATGTGTCATTTAGTGAATCCACAAAGTGGTATCACTCAGCCTGGGTTGTTAGGATCACATCCAGATGGCCCTCAGGAAACATCTGATAGAAATTGGGAAGTGTAGGTCACCTGAAATGCACCTAGAGAGAGGAGATCCTGGGGCAGGGAAGGGCTTAGGGGACGGCAGAGCCAATGATAGCCAGACACAGGATAAGATAAGGCCTGGGTGGGTCAACAGGGAGACATTAGATGAAGTCATTAAGGGAGCTCAGGGTCAGGTCTGGTTTCTAACTGTGATACTAATTTTTTATCAAATCAAATCCTGGCCATGTACTTCCTATGTGGAGTGAAGGCTGCCTTAGAAACTGGCATGTTTTTATATCTACAGTACTTCTCTCACTTCCTGAACAAGTATTGGCCTGGGAGCACGTCAGTACCCTTTATTTTTGTGGGGTGTCCAGGCATGCAGTGTTCCATTTCCAGCAGCATCGGGAGAGACTGACACCACCCTCAGCAGAGGGAGCAGAGCTGTGTTTGAGGGGAAGCATCTCCAGTTATACAAGGTCAATTGGTTCTCTGTAAAAAGTGACAGTGTCCACGTGCAGTCCTAAGGGCCCTTTTATCCATCACACGTGACAGGTTGGCAGAGTAAAGACTCTTTTCTTCCAGCAGTGACGAGAATATGTTCCTGTTTTGATTTAAGTACATAACCAGAAACAGACTAAAAAGGCATTATAGAAACTATAGAAATGAGTCAAAGATCTACAACAACCAAGCGAACGCACCATCAAAAAATGTCACATTTAAAAGGGTAGGAAACCTGTGGCATTTTTTAGTCACTTTTTAGTGCAGCTTGAGGAAAGTGGCAGCCAGATCCCCAGCCCCCTTTTGCAAACCTGAGAGAGAGCAGACTGATCTGCAATGTTCTAACCTGTCTGTGGGCTGCCTAAGGATTGGTCTTTTGACACCTAACTCAGAGTTCAGACAAACAAAAATGGCTCAGATCTCAGAATAAGGGAGCCATGGGAAGCAGCGGGTATGATTTGTAAAAACGGTTGCAAAGGTAACTATAGACTCACAGACACCAAGGACAAGAGATTACTGATTGAGGAGTACAATAGGACAGCTAAGGCCCCAAGAGTAAAGCAAGAGTGAGACTCTTAGAAAAGCAAGACATTTAAAAGCAGATGTATAAATAGGAGAACTGGGGGGAAAAAAACACACGCACTGGTCCAGAGACAACACAGGTCTGAAAAGACCCTAAGACATCACATTAGGCTGATTACAAAGGTCTTCCCCTGTGTAGAGCAAGTATAAGAAGACTGGGAGAGGTGGCTGTTTTTTAAAATGCCCAGTTTTCAACAAAAGATCACCAGGCATACAAAGAAACAGTAAAACTAGGCTCATTCAAAGGAACAAAATAAATATCCAGACACCATACCTCAAGAAACAGGTTTTGGACTTACTGGAAAAAGATTTTAGAACAACTATCTCATGTATGCTCAAAACGTTAAAGGAATACACCAACAAAGAACTAAAGGAAATCAAGAAAACAATGAAATGAAAATGAAAATGAAAGCACAACTTACCAAAACTCATGGGATGCAGGGAAAGCAGTACTTAGAGGAAAATATAATGTAAAAGCTTACATTGAAAAAGAAGAAATATATCACAAGCAGCCACCTAAACTTACACCTTAAGGGACTAGAAAAAGAAGAACAAATTAAATTGAAAGCTCAAAGAAGGAAGGAAATAATAAAGATTAGAGCAGAGATAAACAAAGAGAGACTAGAAAAACAATAGAAAAAATCCATGAAACCAAGAGTCGGTTCTCTGAAAATCAACAAAATTGACAAATCTTTAGCTAGATTGACTAAGGAAAATAAAAAAAAGAAGACTCAAATAATTGAAATCAGAAATAAAGACAAAGACATGGCTACATATTTAACAGAAATAAAAGGATTATAAGAGATTACTATGAACTGTACACTAAAAAACTGGATAATCCAGGTGAAATGGATGAATTCCTAGAAACACATAACTTACCAAAACTAAATCAAAAAGAAACAGAAAATTTGAATAGACCTAGTAAGGAGGTTTAATTGGTAACCAAAAGTTTCCTGGCAAAGAAAAGCCTTGGACCAGATGACTTCATGGATGAATTCTACCAAATATTTAGAAGACCTAAGAGGAACCAACACCAATCCTCTCAAACTCTTACAAAACTTAAAGGAGAAGGAACACTCTCTAACTCATTCTGAGGCCAGCATTTCTCTGATACCAAAGCCACATAGACACTACAAGAAAAGACAACTGTAGACCAACATGCCTTATAAACAATGATGCAAAAATCCTCAACAAAATACTGGTAAATCAAATTTAGCAGCATATTAAAAGGATTATGCACCATGACCAAGTGGGATTTATTTCTGGAATGCAAGGGTGGTTCAATATATAGAAAACCAGCAATGTCATATACAGTATTCATGAAATGAAGAGGAAAAGCACAGGATCATCTCAACTGATACAGAAAGAGCACTTGACAAAAGTCAGCACACTTACATGATAAAAGCACTCAAGAGACTAAGAATAGAAGAAACTACCTCCACATAATAAAAAGCCATATATGAAAAACCCACACTGAACATCATAATTTTTGGTGAAGGTTGAAAGCTTTTCCTCTAAGATCAGGAACAAGACAAGGATGCTAGATTTTGTCACTTCTGTTCAACATAATACTGGAAGTCCTAGCCAGAGAAATTAGGCATGAAAGACCTCCAAATTGTAAAGTAAGAAGTAAAATTATCTCTGCAGACAACATGATTTTATATGTAGAAAACCCTAAAGATCCACCCCCCCCCAAAATTGTTAGAACTAATCAGGGAACAATGTTTCAGGATACAAAATCAATACACAAATATCAGTTGCAATTCAATACACTAGTAAGGAACAATCTAAAAATAAAATTAAGAAAGCAATTCCATTTACAACATTATCAAAAAGAATAAAATACTTTGGAATAAGCTTAGGCAAGGAGGCAAAAGACTTGTACTCTGAAAACTACAAAACATTGCTAAAAGAAATTAAGGACACAAATAAATGGAAAACCATTCTGTGTTCATGGATTAGAAAACTTAATATTTTTAAGATGTCAATGTTTCACAAAGTGATCTACAAATCATTTTCAACAAGGGTACCATGTATTCAGAAAGGACAGTCTTTTCAACAATTGGTGCTGGGAAAATTGGATATTCACATGTAAAGGAATAAAATTGGACCCTTACCTTACACCATATACAAAAATGAACTCAAAATGGACCAAAGTCCTAAACATAAGACCTAAAACTATAAAACACTTAGAAGAAAACATAGTATAAAAATTTCATCACATTGGATTTGGCAATGATTTCTTGGATATGAAACCGAAAGTACAGACAACATAAGCCAAAATAGATAACAATATAACATATAGCTATAAATGCTTACATTGAAAAAGAAGAAATATCAAAACATAAGAACAGAATTTAAAACTTGGATACATCAAAGAACATTATCAACAGAGTGAAAAAGGCAACCAATGGAACAACAGAAAATATTTGCAAATCATATATATGATAAGGGGTTCATATCCAGAATATATAAAGAACTTTGTACATCTCAACAACAAAAAAATCAATCTGATTTTAAAATGCACAAAGTACTGCAATGAACATTTATCTAAAGAAGATACACAAATGCCCAATAAGCACAGAAAAAGATGTTTGTTAGGGAAATACAAATCAAAACCATAGTAAGATACTACTTCACTCCCTTTAGATTGGCTATTTTTTTTTTTTTAATGGAAAATAAGATGTGTCGGCAAGGATATATAGGAAACTTCGTGCACTGCTGGTAGGAATGTAAAACAGTGCAGCCACTTGCAAGACCGTTATGGCAGTTCTTCAAAAAATTAAAAATAGAATTACCATATGATCCAGCAATTTCACTTCTGGGTATATATCCAAAAAAGTTGAAAGAAGGGTCTCAAGGAGATATCTGTACACTCATGTTCACAGCAACATTATCCACCATAGCCAAAAGGTGGAAACAATCCAAATATCTACCAACAGATGAATGGATTAAAAAAATCTGGGATATACATACAGTGGCATATTATTCAGCCTTAAAATGAAGGAAATTCTGACACATGCCACAGAATGGATGACCCTTGAAAACATTAAGTGAAATAAGCTAGTTACAAAAGAACGAAAATTATATGATTCCACTTATATGAGGTATCTATTCAAATTTATAAAGCCAGTAAAATGGTGATTGCCAGCGCCTGGAGAAAGAAAGGAAATGGGGAGTTAGTTTTTAATGGGTAGCAAGTTTCAGTTTGGGACGATGAAAGAAGTTCTGATGGATGCACTTGGAGGGCATTGTGCTGAATGAAAGAAGTCAGACAGAGAAAGACAAACACTGTATGATATTACTTACACGTGGAATCGAAAACCTATAACAAACTAGTGAATATAACAAAAAAGAAGCAGACTCACAGATATAGAGAACAAACTAGTGGTTACCGGGGGGAGGGGGGCAAAAAAAGGGTGGGGAGTGGGAGGTACAAGCTATTGGGTGTAAGAGAGGCTGCAAGGATGCATTGTACGACACGAAGAATATAGCCAATATTTTGTAATCACTGAAAATGGAGTGTAACCTTTAACAATTGTATAAAAAATATACACAGTAAATATTAGTTGTTTTACCTCTCAAAAAAATTCTGAAGATGAGTAGTGGGGTGATAGTGACACAACAATGTGAGTGTACTTAATGCCACTTAAAATACTTAAAAGGGTAAATTATATGTTATGTATATTTTACCACAAGAAAAATTTAAACAAAGTAAAAGTGCATTTTCATTTAGGTGAAATGTTAGCAATGAGACCCAGACTGATACAATGAGAAACAGAAAGTTTCCTGCCTATGAACTCCCTGTGGTAATGGGAAACTCTACTCGTCCCAGCCACTGCTGCAGATTTCCTGGGCACTCTGGGTGGGTGCCACCACGCCCACCCTCAATTTCATGTCAGTGACACAAAGCCCATTGCGACTGTACCTTGTTTGGTGTCACGCAGTGGCAGGACAGGACAGAATTTCTCAGTTCTTACCAGGGAATATAGTCATCATCAACTTCACACAGTGAGAGTCTCAAATTGCCCACAATCTTATCTAGCTCTTGCCAGCAGGAACACCTTTTTTATCTTAAGGTAATGAACTCTGAATCATTAATACAAATCAAGAGCTGAACGAAGGAAAGTTACACACCCATGATTCAATCAAGATAAACGCCGAGAGGCCACGTGCTCCCACCCCCTGTGATTTGGATGCTTATATTACCCAGCTATGACGAGCAAGCCAGTTCTGACTGAAACTGCTTCCCACTGAAAACGGGTAGCGGAAAGTCTCCCAGGAGATTGTCTGTTAGGCAGCTTCCCCACTGTTTCTTGGGGAACACAGTGCAGTAAACAGATCATCTCAGGGGGCTGTCAAATAGACAAAACAGGAGTGAAGGTAACAAAATCAGCCCTTAGCTAACAACGTAAACCGGCATTAAGAAGAAGAAAATGGTGATTGAAAGAAAAGTGTTACTTGAAAGTAATAAAGCCAAAACCAGGAGAAAAAAGCAGAAACCAAAACCATAGTAAGTGTTAATGAGAAAATAAATTAAAATGAAATTTGAAAATGACCTAACAACTTTCTAATAGAGAGAAGTGAATCCAGTCAAGCTCTTCAGGCTCCAACCTGGAGGCAGGTAAAGTGAGGTGTGAACAATCAAGGCCACTTGCTTCTGTTCTGCAGGTGACAGCTGAGCTAAGACCCTTACCTGTGCACCTCTCCCCTACATCCTCCTTTCATCCTTCCTCCCCTTCCCTGGTTGATTCTTGGCCTAAGGTAGTTCTTGAGGACCAGGCATTGGGTTCAGATCGATTTAGGGAATAATATACATCTTGATGCATCTTGAGGGCTTCCTATGACTGAGGAAAGGACCAGTAAAGGACAAAGACTCAGGAAAAACTGATGCTCAGAGAGGTTGTGTCCAGATAAGAGGGCAGAAAAGCAAAGTCTGGCCTGGAACTGCTCTGTCTCTCATTTCCCTGAACCAAGACGCCCCAGGTCCTGAGCTGAGCAAGTCCACACCCCTTTATGAAGCAGGGAATGTGTTTTGTCCAACGCTGAACTCCTCATCGCTGGCTTCCAAACCTGGCAGGAACATCTGTGTCTATTGTACATCTCACTCCCAGTAGGGAGACAGAATTCACAAAGGCACCAAACAATCCAGCATCTTTGTTTCTATGTGGAACCTTGAGCAAAGATGGCAGATGCCTAAGAACAGAGCCACAGCCTGGGCTGGGACAACAGCAAAACCACAGCACATAGGTGTCCATTCAGGATCCTGAGGTCAGCAGTTCTCCAGGTCATTTCTGACCACTGCCCTTGGGTGCACCCTCACCTCCTAAACCCAGCCCTAAGGTGACCCAGACTTGCCTCTGCCCCACCAAGAACACGATTGCGTTGTAAAGTCTTCCTCCCTCTCATCCTCTCTTTCTTCTGTTTGCTCTGGGAATCTATCTCACTGCACGTAATTAATAATAATAATAATAATAATAATAATAATAATAATAATAATAATAATAAAAAACAGGAAAATAAAGGGCTACTTCAATCATACCTTAGAATATTCCAGAGTAACACAGAAATTGACCATTGTGTAACTCTGAGCCTCAGTTTCTTCATCTGTAAAATGAAGACACTCATGGAGAAAGATTAAATGATATGATGCACCTGAAATGCTTAAAACCATGCCTGGCTCACAAAAAACACTCAGTAAATGTCAGACACCAACCACGGTTCTTCACCTTGACACAAAGTCCAGCCTCCCTTTCTAGATGCCACTCCTTGTAGTACTCAGGGGTGTTGTTTGCTCATTTTCTCACATTCCATTTGCCTTGGTGTCCAGAGCATTTCTTATCAATTTCTCATCAATTCCAGATTAATCTTCTTCCCTTACAAAAAGTGGGCACAACAAACAAAATGAGAAAGTGCCTCTTTTCCTTTACGATAAGCATCGTTTGACTATAGCCACCTCTGTCCTTCCAGGCCACTGTCATGTTCACGTTGAGATATACTGGAGTTCTTACTCCGGAACCTGTGAATGTGAACTTATTTGGAAATCTGGTCTTTGCAGAAGTCATCAAGTTAAGATGAGGTCATGACAGTGGACCCTAATCCAATATGACCTGGGTCCTTACAAGAAGAGAAGAGACATGCACAGAGGGAAGATGAAATAAAGACACAGAGGGAGAACACCCCATGACAGTGGAGGCAGAGATTGGAGTGATGATCTACAAGCCAAAGAACTCCAAGAATTCCTGACAACATCATAAACTAAGAGAATGACCTGGAAGAGATTCTCCCGAGACCCTTGCCCTGACCATGCCCTGCCAAGACACTGATTTTGGACTTCCAGCCTCCAGAATTATGAGAGAATAAATTTCTGTTGTTTTAAGCCCCTCATTTTCCAGTACTTTGTTACAGCAGCCCTAGGAAACTAATACAGGGAGAGATTTAATTCCTTTCAGTTTAAAGGTGCCCTGTACTGTTTGACAGGGGAGGGTTTTCAAAAGACCCTAGATATCACAGTCAGGTTCCTTTAATAAGTGATTCATGTATTTATTATTTATTTAATCTAAGGATAGAAAACTTATTGGCGATGTAATTCACTGACCATTTCACTTATTATTACTTGGGTATATATGGATGAAAAAGTGTTGCCACAGTCATTTTGCATTCCATTCTGACGATATTTTTTGGTAACTCTCAAATTTTCTTCCAATATGTAGGAGCTTTTCCTATGTCTGAATTTTCCATCAGTGGGAACTTTAGCTAATAAAGCATTTGCTGCAGCATACACAAGAGCTCCCCAGGGATCTCTTTCCACTGCTCAAGTGATTTTTCTCTTCTCTCTCTTCTAAAAAAGAAGGATACTGAATCATTAAAATGTTCAAAGCTCTGAGAGGAAGATAAGTCATTCAGGTTGAATGATTAAGAACGTTAAAAAACACAAAAGAGAAGACAGGAGTTCAAATCCAAATAAACTTCATTTGCCTAATGCACATCAAACATTATTTATTTTGAACTTCGCTCCCTTGGCCATAGCTGTAGTGTGAGGCTAAGTTCTGGTATTTCCACCACCTGCCCTTCTTCTTTCTTATGCACAGCTCCTTCTAGAAAAATGCCCTGACCTTCGACTCTTCTTCAAAACTGCTCTTCCTTAGCTCTTAACTGATCCCTCCTCAAGGACAAAGTGAAAGGTAGAGTATGCCAATAAAATAAGCAGAGGTTTTCAAGCATACCACAGGGTAATTGGGAAAATGACTGGAAGATGAGTCATGTGCTTCACGTCCGGAGCTCACCCTATAGGTATTTAGGGTGCATGGCAGACAGATGCACTCCTGTCCATGCATCCAAACCAATGTAATAAAATCTCAGAGACAGCTTATCCTTTTATTTTTATTTTATTTTATTTTTTTTTAAATTGAACTGATTGATTTTATCCTTTTTTTAAAAAAATAAATTTATCTATTTATTTTTGGCTGTGTTGGGTCTTCGTTTCTGTGCGATGGCTCTCTCCAGTTGCGGTGAGCTGGGGCCACTCTTCATCGCGGTGCGTGGGCCTTTCACCATCGCGGAGCACAGGCTCCAGACGCACAGGCTCAGTAGTTGTGGCTCACGGGCCCAGTTGCTCCGCAGCATGTGGGATCCTCCCAGACCAGGGCTCGAACCCGTGTCCCCTGCATTGGCAGGCAGATTCTCAACCACTGCGCCACCAGGGAAGCCCTAGCTTACCCTTATATATGCCAGAAGAAAGCCACCTCACCATAAAACTCTTAGAAGAGAACATAGGCAAAACAATCTCTGACGTAAATAGTACCAATGTTTTCTTAGGTCAGTGTCCCAAGGCAATAGAAATAAAAGCAAAAATAAACAAATGGGACCTAATCAAACACACAAGCTTTTGTACAGTAAAGGAAACTATAAACAAAATGAAAAGACAACATACGGACTAGGACAAAATATTTGCAAATGATGCAACCAACAAGGGCTTGATTTCCAAAATATACAAACAGCTCATACAACTCAATAACAACAACAACAACAAAACCCAATTGAAAAATGGGCAGAAAACCTAAATAGACATTTCTCCAAAGAAGACAAACAAATGGCCAACATGCACATGAAAAGATGTTCAACACTGCTAATTGTTAGAGAAATGCAAATCAAAACTACAATGAGGTACCACCTCACACCAGTCAGAATGGCCATCCTTAAAAAGTCTACAAATAACAAATTCTGGAGAGGGTATGGAGAAAAGGGAACCCTCCTACACTGTTGCTGGGAATGTAAACTGGTGCAGCCACTCTGGAAAACAGTATGGAGGTTCCTCAAAAAACTAAAAATAGAGTTGCCATATGATCCTGCAATCCCCCTCCTGGGCATATATCAAGAGAAAACTATAATTAGAAAAGACACATGCACCCCAATGTTCATTACAGCACTATTTACAATAGTCAAGACATGGAAACAACCTAAATGTCTATCGACAGATGAATGGATAAAGAAGACGTGGTACACATATGCAATGGAATACTACTCAGCCATAAAAAGCATGAAATAATGCCATTTGCAGCAACACAGATGGACCTAGAGATTATCATATTAAGTGAAGTCAGATAGAGAAAAAGAAATATCAGATGCTATCACTTCTATGTGGAATCTAAAATACAACACAAATGAATTTATCTAGGAAACAGAAACAGACTCACAGACATAGAGAACAGACTTGAAGTTGCCAAGAGTGAGGAGGGCTGGGGGAGAGATGGATTGGGAGTTTGGGATTAGCAGATGCAAACTGTTATATATAGAATGGATAGACAACAAGGTCCTACTGTATAGCACAGGGAACTATATTCAATATCCTGTGATAAAACATAATGGAAAAGAATATGAAAAAGAATGTGTATATATACATAACTGAATCACTTTGCTGCATGGCAGAAATGAACACAACATTGTAAATCAACTCTATTTCAATAAAATTAATTTTTAAAAAAGAAGAAAGTCACCCAAAAAGGTTTTTCTTAAGTTGAAATAGTACTTACTCTTATCTATATCATCTAAAAGCCTGTATTAGGAATATATTCACTGTGGAAATGACTTAGAATCTACTTACATGAAGGAAACTTAAGTCTAAATCCCAATTTGAGCTGAAAATCTCAAGTAAGTAATGAGCATATTTTTATATTTTTTATGTTTCATAAAAAGGCCATATAAATGGTTGGACTTCTAACAGTTAGTACACAGATCTTATATTTGACATAATTTAGGTCGAGTGTATAATCTGGGAAACAAGATCAGCACAAAAGCACCATGAAAGAGAAAAGACGATAACTGAAAGCATTCCAAACACCAGCACAGAGAGACTGAGCGTCGTAGAGTTCATGGTCATCCAGAAAGACACCTGAGAAATGGCACCATTTTGGAAGCTGTTCACATGGCAGAGACACGGCTTAGTGAACACTGCCTCGGTTTCCCATGAACCTCCCTATGCGCTACAGGTAATGCAAAGGGTCCAGGACGGATGATGCTGCAGGCAGTGGGCTGCCTTAGAGGATCAAGCACCACGCTCGGGGGATTCACTGCTCTTGTAATGAGATGATGCAGACCTGCTCCTTGCCTGGGGGAGGCTGGCCTCTCATCTCTCAGGACTGCTGTTTCTCTAGCACACCCTGAGAATGGCCCGGATAAAATGCAGCTAGAGCCTTCACTCTTAGCCTATCTAGAAAGAGCACACAAGCACTCAGGGTCCATGTGGATTGCACCTCCCCACATATCTTGAGGCTATTTCAGTGGGTAAGGGAACCAAATAAAAACACTATTTAGGGGAGGATGCAGAGAAATTGGAACCCTTGTGGAAATGCAAAATGGTGCAGCCACTATAAAAAACAATATGAAGGTTCCTCAAAAAAAGTAAAAATAGAATTAGCATAATAAGCTCCAGCAATTCCTCTGACGGGTATATGTCCAAATCAACTGAAATCTGGATCTTGAAGGGATATTTGTATACCCATGTTTATCACAGCATTATTCGCAATAGCCAACAGGTGCAAACAACCCAATTGCCCGTAGATGGATGAATAGATTTCTTAGTCCATTCAAGTTGATATAAAAAAATACCACAGACTGGGTGGTTTACAAACAATAGAAATTTATTGCTCACAGTTCTAGAGGCTGACAGTCTGAGGTCAGGGTGCCAGTAAGTTTGGGTGAGGGCCCTCTTCTGGGTCTCAGACTTTTTTTTTTTTTTAAAATTTAATTTAATTAATTTATTTATTTATGGCTGTGTTGGGTCTTCGTTTCTGTGCGAGGGCTTTCTCTAGTTGCGGCAATTGGGGCCACTCTTCATCACGGTGCGCGGGCCTCTCACTATCGCGGCCTGTCTTGTTGCGGAGCACAGGCTCCAGACGCGCAGGCTCAGCAATTGTGGCTTACGGGCCTAGTCGCTCCGCGGCATGTGGGATCTTCCCAGAAGGGCTCGAACCCGTGTCTCCTGCATTGGCAGGCAGACTCTCATCCACTGCGCCACCAGGGGAGCCCTGGGTCTCAGACTTTTGTTGCATTCTCTCATGTTGGAATCAGGTAGGGATCTCTCTGGAGCCTCTTTATGAGTCACTAAGCCCTTTCTTAGTGGAAGACTTAGTCACTTCCCAAAACCCCCTACCTACTAATACTATCACCTTAAGGGGTTAGGATTTCAACGTATGAATTCTGGTGGGATACAAACATTCAGACCATAGCAATTGATAAACAAAATCTGGGATATACATACAATAGAATATTATGCAGCCCTAAAAAGAAGGAAATTCTGTCCTGTGCTATAATATGGATACTCAAGGACATTATGCTACTTGAAATAAACCATCACGAAAGGACAAATACTGTATGATTTCACTAATATGAAGTATCTGAGGTAGTCAAAATCATTAAAACAGATAGTAGAGAGACGGTTGCCAAGGGCTGAGGGGATGGGGAGGGAAATTTGTGTTTAGTGGGTTTAAGTTTGCTTTACAAGATGAGAAAGATCTAGAGATCTATTCCACAACAATGTGAATATACTTAACACCACTGAACCGTACACTTAAAAATGATAAGGATGGTAAATTTAATGTTATGTTTTTTTTACCACAATTAAAAAACTATTTTGTATTTCCTTTGCTTTTTTTCCTCTAATCCTTTCAAAACCTGGTATTGAATTGAACAGCAATATACGCATGTAGTTTAAAAATACCATTCATCGTGTACTCATGGCATATCTTTACCCAGAATGAGAAATGCTATTAATAATTTATCTTGTATGCTTCCAGAAATAGTCTAATTATATTTACATGCACATATACGTATATGTTCATCTTGGAAATTTCTAATGGAAGCACAATAAATACATCCCTTTTCCTAGCTGTAAAAAAAAAATGTTTCTTAAATCTCATTATGAATAAATGCATTTGATAATCTTGTACACATGAAACTTATATAATGTTTTAAACCAACGTTACCTCAAATAAATAAACAGATCAATTAATTAAATAACCTCATTGTTTTCAAAGGAATGAATTCCATATAATACTATATTATTCCATAAAATGGAGTATCGTAATTTCTTTGTGTTCACCTATTGACAGAAAACTGGATCTTGACTGTAAACAATGCACTTAGTTTTCTTACAGGCACTTTCTGTGCACCTCTGAGTGTTCCTGTGGGACTAACTCCTAGAAGTGGAATTGTTACTTGGTGTAGACGATATATTGACAGGACTTAAAAGCATTACTCCTTTTGGGCTGTCATCTTCAGCGCTCTAAATAGCGGGTGCTTTTGAGCACTTAAGTTGATAGAAATTGTCCTCCAAGGACGTGCATAATGCTGTGATGAACATGGGTGTACAAACATCTCTTCAAGATCCCGCTTTGGGTATATGCTTTGGGCATATCCCCATCTTATGCCATTTTATGCTCCTACCAGCACTGTCTGAGAGTGCTTACTTCCCATGCCCTGAGGAAGAGGATCCCCATCCTGTATCATCACTTTATTCACCTCCAACATTAATCCTCTGTACTGTGGTAAGGTGGTTTGAGTGTGGGCCCTGCAGCCAGACAGCTAGGGTTCAAATCCTTGTTCCATCACTAACTAGTTCTGTGATTTGAGGAAAGTGAACTTGAACTTTTCATGCCTCAGTGTCCTTTTCTGTAAACTGGGCATAAGAGGGCTGTTGTGAGGATGTGTTTAATAAATATGTATAAAGCACATGAAGCAGTGTCAGGCACTCACTAAGTACTCAGTATAACACTTCTTATTGGTTTAATAGTTTTCTTTAAATTGATTCTCTTTTTAACCTTAGTTTTATGCTAAATGCTATGTAATAATATCATAGATCAGATGTATACTATCGATATCTTATTCTGAAAGACATCAAATTACATGCATACATTTAAAATGAAAAGAAAGTTTTTCTAGGACACAGTTTGAAAAGGACTGTCCTAAGCGAGAGTATTAGCAAAGGTTTTGTGGAGTTCAAGTGTGAGAGGTTACATTGTGTCACACTGATGTTGTAATTTTCATTTCTTCATACTGAATCCATACATCATACCTTAAATAGATACAAAGTGGACTAGACCAGGGGTAGGCAACCTAAACCCAGAACCAGCTGGCTGTGTGGCTTTTTAAATAAAGTTTTGTTGGAACACTGCCACACTCATTCATTTACATATTGCTTCTGGCTACTTTCACACAACAGCAGAGTTGAGCAGTCACAACAGAGACTGCATGGTCTACAAAACCAAAAATATTTATTATCTGTCCCTTTATAGAGAAAGTTGGCTGGCCCCTGGTCTAAACCAATATTTCTCTCTGTCTGAGACCCTTAAACATGCTTGAACAGCATCCAGCTTCTCAACTGCTGCCCGAGTCTTAGCCACTCTGAAAGTTTGAGGTTTGCTGATCGGAAATTCTCAACATCTCAGAGTTTTGAGACTGTGATATTAATATTAAAAAAAGTACTCAAAGCCTGTCTTCCTGTTTTGCAAAATTTTAAAATTTCATCATTGCTTTTGTCTATACAAATATATAAAATGTGGTCTGCATCAAAGGCAGAAAAGTGTTCTAACTGTTAAGTGGCATAGGACTGCAGAGTGCAGAAACCATAGGAGTTATCAAGGGCTGTGAACACAGCAGTGCTCTAAACACTCCACCTCTGCTGTGGGCCATTTTCTCAAGATCCCAATTAGTGTGGTACCAAACCACTTGAGTCTTTTATGTCAAAACAACAGACCCAGGAAATCACCCATGAATAGCCTGAAGTACATACCATATCTGTGCCTTCTGTACATTTACATTATGTGTGCAAATTGCAGAATTTGTAGACTTTGACTGTCGTTCCCTATGAGACCCACTATTAGTACAACATCCTATGAAGCTAAGCTGCCAGAACTGCAGTCACGAGGAAGAATTTCCATGAAACCCTGGTGAGATGCTCCCTGGGCTGTCCTGCCTTCCACCTTCCCAAAACTTGGCTCTGCAGCACTTCCTTTCAATGAGTCTGTTGCCGGAGCACCTTTTTTGGTAAAAATTCACTTTTTCCATCATTTACTTTTCTTGATCAAAAACAATACTTTTGCCATCTCCCAAATGAATAAAAAAGTCTACTTCTAAAGCTATTTCCCCCACAACTCTGCCATACTCTGTTCATATTACTGTTTAAGATTTACCTTTTTCATAAAATATATCCTAATTTCCATATATCTCTAATAACACCACTTCTGGAACTACTTCATTCCAGGAAAAGTAAAACTGTCATTTGTAAGATGTCTCAGGAGTTGCTATTTATCCTGCTGCATATTTAAAATTCTACTCACCACCACACCCCTCCCTCCCAACCTGATAACACCTGGCAATTCAAATGAGCAAAATCGTTACTTTTGCAAAGCAATAAAGTAGGTACAAAGGATATCGGAATAAACAAGCTGGAGTCCCTGATGCCAGAATTGATGTGAAATAAGCACGAGGTGAATAAATATGGCAAAAGAAAAGTAATACTTGAGAAATAAAAATGAAAAATCCTAGGAGTAGAAAAAGAAGGGCGTGTCGACACAATTTTAGTACAGAGTAAAAGGGATTTGAGTGAAGGTTTTCAAGTTGGGAAGGATTGTAATCGACAAATGGAAGGAAGGGCGCTCCACACCCACCGAATGCAGCTGGCCCTGGCAAGAGGCAGTTGTTACTGGATCCTGGGTTTCCAGGGACCCATCGGCTACTTTGTGGTAGCAGCTCAGGTGTCTCATTCACTTCTCTGCCTCAACCTTTTCAGCTGCTCTGAGAGTTGTCGACAGACCAAATCCAGCTTTTATCTCTATTGTCACTGAGACCTGCGATGAAGGGCAAATGCAACCACCTCTCTCTCAGGTCCAGTAGGGCATCGTCCTTGTACAACTTTGTGGGGAAGAAGTGTTAAGCCTCTTGTTACACTCAGGCTTGGCACTGAAAGCCTCCCATCACACAAGCAGCATCACACAGTTGGCTAAGTTTTAACTTAACTAACCATCTGGGTTGAGGTCTGTTTGAGAACAGCAACTTTTCCTTAACTCAATCTAACAACTCCTTATTGAGAATCTGTAATAGCCCTGGCCCTCTGAGGAGATTAATCCCTGACCTAACGGCTCTCACAGCCCAGAAGGGGGAGACATGTACAGAAAATTCAACTGTGGTCCACAATGGTAAGTGCAATCAACAAGACTGTCCATGGTACAAAGTCACTGCCTCGGGGATCAATGCGCTTGACGTAATGAGGTGAATGGTTAGGAAGGAGAGGGCCGTGTCCCTGACAAGGCCAAGTACATGGAAGAGATCGATACAGAATCATTGAAATGCTGCTCCTATTCTGCCCAAAACCACCCAGTCTCAGAGCCAAACTTGAAATCGGCAAGCCTGGAGCTGGCACAAGCCTCAGACAGCCAAGGCACACTCTGCAGACCCTTCTTTGCAACCTCTTACCTGATGTGGTAGGATGGACCCTTCTTTGCAACCTCCTCCCTGATGTGGGGCTTGGCTCTGTTGAGTCATCAACTCATTAGCAATAAATGTATTAACCTAGACCTGAAATAAACCAACATATATTTAAATGACTGAATTAGCAGGAATCTCTGTCAAGAGAATTTCTGCTCCTTCTACCAATAGAGCTTCAAACTTAGCAGAGTGTCTGCTTCCTTACATACAAACCCTCCTTATCTCTGAGTCCAGTTTTTCTTATTATGATTTGACACTGTTCTTATCCCTCTTTATTCTGAAACTACACAGTCATATGATCTTTCTATTTATACCGAGTAAACGTAATTCTTTTAAACCTGAATCCAATATTCTTTATTAATTTGATTATGCAATATTTCAAACATCCCCCCAAAACAGATATGCATGTACTGATAATCTAGATTTATTTTAACAAGGTAAATATTTTGCCATATGTGCATCAGCTCTTTCTCTTAAATAAATGAAGTGGTGCAGGTATAACAAACAGTCACCTTTCCAACCCCCATGCTTCCAGTATTTCCGTGTCTTTTTTCTGCCCTGCAAATTTGGGGTCACCCTTGTTGCTCTCTTAGAGCACTGTGAGATTGTTGTGAATCTTTCAATACAATATTAATTAGCCTTATTAATTAGTCTACTTGGTGTTCTAGGTTGGAAATGATCTAGAGAAGAACAAAGCTTCAAACGATTTGCTATGTCTATTTTATATTCATTTAAGGACCTACTGCTACCTATTTTTTCAAGGCGAAAGAAATCTATTAAATAGAATTATTTATACTAGAATTTATGTTTATTTCAAGTCATTTCTTTTCTTATTTTTCTCAAATATATTTTGCCAGTCCTTTCCTAGAAGAATGCCTTTTTCACACAAAGGGCCTGCATAGGAAGAAAAATGCACTTAAATTCTAAGTTTAATTCAATGCATTTTGAATAACAATTTCCATCTTAAATTCATAAAGGATATAACTTCTGAATTAGAGTTCTGATGAGTTTTTAATATGAAGAATAAACTCCTAATGAATGCAGAGTATAGCGATTCAGGAAATATTATAGTTCTCAAAGATAGGACTAACTTTAACCACTTGATTGTTATTCACTGATAACAATGAGAAAATACCTGGGCTCCGCCCCCCTAGGTTGGTGACTATCAGGGAGAAAGAGGGTGTCTTGCAGTCAGAGGGCACTGGAGCAAGCTTCCTGAGGCCCTGTTACAGAGAGCATCACCTGTTCAGGCTAACACGTGCGTGGGATAAGCTGCATCCTAGAGCAGGCGGCACAGTCTCCTCTGATCCAGGCAGCTGGAGGATAGTTAAGGGGCAAAACAATTTCCCCCACAGATGGGACTTGGTTCATCCCAGTCAGTGCTTCTCACAATCTAGCTTGTACTGGAATCCCCTGCTCATCTTGTTAAAATGAAGATTCTATTCAATAGGTTGGGGTGGGGGCTGAGATTCCATATTTGTATCAAGATCCCGGGTGATGCTGCTGGTCCGTAGGTTACATGTTGAGTAGCAGGACTCATAGCAATCTAGGTCCTTTAATTCATAGAGAAAAAAGGAAGGCGAGGAGTAGAAAGATAAGATGTATAAGAAGAGGAAAGCAGAGAAATAGAAAAGAAAGCAAAAGGTCATGGAGAGAGAGACAAAGAACAGGAAATTTGATAATATGGCCCTCCCAGCATCCCTCCCTTCTAAGTGCCCCCATTAGGGTGGACATCAAGTCTTTACATGGCCCCACCCCCCAATCCAGGGGCTTCGGTGCTAAGTGTAGGGTGGCCTGGGAGCCGTCCTGATCAGATCAGCTCTTCACAGGTGGTGAGATCTGAGACTCCCCTCAGCCAGAGCCAAGTAAGTCCGAGCATGTCCTCAGATTTTTGAACCAATATAGGAAAATGAATGCCAGAAGCTAATCCACAGAAGGCACAGGGCAGGGCTGCCTCTTAGTTACAGCCATTCCAGAGACCCAGCTAAATCCTCCCCTTCTCCGTGTGGTCGGATTCCCAAATTACCTAGACTGATTCAAGTTGATTTTCTAGAATTTGTAACAATACAGATAGAAGAGGGATATAGGGGAAAATGGAGAGAGAAGAGAGAAATAAGGAGAAAAGTATTTAATGAAAGGTGAAAAAATACATAAGGAAAGAATAGAAGGATAGAGGAGAAGAGGGAGAAATAGTAAGGAGATGAGAATGAAGACAAAGTATTGATAAAATAGAAGAAAAAACACCCAGGAATTGCAGGAGGAAAGGTCCCCATGGCCAATAGGGACCCAGTGGTCCCTGGGCCAGATAAGCCTCAACAGAGGACACCATTGCAGTGGACACCATTAGGCACGGTCTCCCGAGAGGAGAGGTGGGTATTGGCCTGGCTCTCATTGAGTCAGCCCATTGTTCCCAAACAACTGGAACGGGGAGGGAGAAGAGACAGAGTCAGGGCAGGCAGGTGGTCTGGAAAGGACAAGGCTTGCTAGAGGGTCCCAAGAAGACCAAATAGGTGCCCAGGAGGGTGGTGATGGAGCTGCCCCAACAGCCCTCTAGAATACTGCCAGCGCTCTAGGCTGCCCACTCACAGACCTCTCCTGCCCCCCAGGGATGCTCACAGACCCAGACTCAGAGCAGGACAGTGGTTGGCGCCCACACCTCTCCCCAGCCTGGTCCAGAGGCCCCCAGGGAGCTCAGAGCTCACATTAGCTTGCAGGTAAGAATCCTGGTTCGCAAGGGCTGCCCCACAAAATTCTTGTAATGAATCTAAGAGTCACAGTAGATTGATGTAAGTGTTGGCTGACATATTCTCAGGGAAACAGTAGAAAATAAACATTAGTGAGCTCTGTCAGTGATCACTGATCTGCTGCACTGCTCACTGCAATGCTGTTCTATGAT